>NC_082722.1:22674904-22781314 GCF_030144855.1 Hypanus sabinus
ATTTCAATTAAGACAATTACTTTTTCTTTGCTTGAGTTACTTTGTTGAGTGCTACAGCATTTCCTGTGTCGCCATCTGATAGAATACCATTAAAAACAGCTATACAAAGTAGGAACTCCTAATCCTTATCAAAAGCTTACTGCATCCTAACGTTAAGAAACAGAGTAGTTTCTCACTTTGTTACTCAGATCTCATCAGCACCAGAACTGGCGATGCGGCAAGCAAGTTCCTGCAGTATGAGGAAGTGTTATCTTGATGTCCCGCTGAACTGCCAATGCTGACCGAAGGTCATTCTGTAATAGAGAAAAAGGGCCAGAAGTGATCCCAGTGCACGAACTATGTAGCGTTGGCTGCCCACATTTCTGTGCTCCTTATAATCCCTTTATTGATGCTTGCACTAAACCAAGGGTTGCCAACTGTCTCTGCTGAGACTGTTGTGGGACCACCGCTGTTCCACTGGGACTGATACCACCCCTCTGCTTGACTCAGACTCTGAAAGAACCTTTCTCTGCCCCATGCTGTTTTATCCCACCCTCACTGCAAATTTCTAATATCTGCTGATGCTTTAGAGTGGATATCAAAGAATAATAATGGTTGACTGATAAAGCTGAACACTGTGTCACCTGCATATTCCACCTACAGACTCCCGAATGGTCTACACTGAATCTTCTAGTTAGTGTTACTGTTGCAAACAAGACAACACACAACCATCCATTATCCGTTCAATATGCTCTTTATCAATATCAAACTTTCTGGCAGTTCAGGAGGGAAATGCAAGTAGTTCAATTTATCTGGGTCCAATTCAGGCACTTCCTCTGAGGCATAAGAGCAGAATTAGACCGTTCCATCATGGCTGAATTATATCCCTCTCAACCCAATTTTTCCTGTCTTCTCCCCATAACTTATGACGCCCTTACAAATCAAGAACGTATCAACCTCCATTTTAAAATGTACCCACTGACTTGGTCTCCTCAACCGTCTGTGGCAATGAATTCCCCAGAATCACCACCCTCTGGCTAAAGAAATTCCTCTCCATCTCTGTTCTAAAGGATGGCGTTCTGTCCTGCGACTGTTCTCCCTGGAAATATCCTCTCCATGTCCACTCTGTTTTAGGCCTTGTGATATTTGATGAGATCCCCCCTTCTGTCAATCTGGTGTCACAGTAAAAGATATGTTTCTCAATTTTACATGGCAGCTGACGTGACGGGGAACACAGATGGAAAATTGAGAAGTTGCTCTCTTGATGGTAGTGAGACAGACTGAGTCTCTCTGTATACACTTGTTTTGTTTTCAGCCATTTTCTCTTTGCCTTGAAGCTGTCCTTCTGTAATGGTATGCAATGTCTTGAGTCCTGCTGAAGGGTCTCAGCCCGAGATGTCAACTGTTTACTCTTTTCCATAGATGCTGCCTGGCCTGCTGAGTTCCTCCAGCATTTTGTGTGGGTTGCTTGGAATTCCAGCATCAAATCAGCAGATTTCCTCGTGTTTGTTTTTGTGTGTGTTACTTCATTAATGGTGAGTGGTTTTGGAACGTTATAATTTGTTAGTGCTACAGTCAGTTCCAGGACTATTGTGAGGCACCAGAAAATGTGAGGTTTATAAAATTAAGAGTTATGTTGCTGTACAGATTATTGTAGTTCTTATCTAAATAATGTTTATTTTGCATTGAAAGCTTTACTTAAAAATAAGAAAACAAAGGCAGTGATGGTTAATGTTCAAATATGTATAAACAGGATAAAGTCACATTATTATTAGCAAAGAAATAAATCCTGTTGATCATTTTGAAAATAATAATTTTACTTGCTTGAGGTTGACTGGCTGAACATATGATCTATGAAATTGCTTTAATGAATTAGTTCAGAAAGGCTGCCAAAAGTTTGCAAGTGTAAGTGTGCGTCGGATTAGGTGGGTGAGTAACAGCTGCCAAGTCGCAAAGCAGCACAGTTTGACATCCAATTCGACCAGAGCGATTCTGGTTTGTATTGTTCTGGGCCCATGTGGAGTCTGATTGGGTCATGGTGTTGGAGTGTGGGAAAAAGACCTTTACTGTTTTATGACCAATTACCTCTTCAGAGTAGTTCACACAGAAGATCAGCATGCCTGGTTGTACTAATCTGGAAAGGCAATCATTTGTACGAAAGCAGAACCTTCTGGTACGACTGATACCACCATTAAACGACCTTTCAACAGGAGCACAGACCAGGCCAGATACAGAGGCCTTTCTTCCACCTCCAGTAAACAATGTTACAACATGATGGGAATCAATCTTCAACTTGCCTCCCTGATGAGAATCTAATATTGTAAACATACAGCAGATAGGAGGAAGCAAGGATGGTATGATGTGTATAGAGGACGATGGGGTGTCCAATACTGGAGGGCCTGAGGTTGAAGATGAAGATCCCATTACAAACATCAGGGAGCAATGTGAGCAGATTGAACTGCATGTGCAAGTGCAGTGGCACCCAGACACCTGCACAGAACGAGTGAACTCCACGTCACAAACAACAGAAGCTTGCACAGGGGAGCTGTCTGATTTCCTGCATGCCCGTGACCAGAGTGGGGCTGAGCAAGTACTGAAGTGACGTGAAGTCCATTTCTGAAGGAAGTACTGTGTAACAGACGGTGTATATGACATGTCAATCTTTGCTGTCCACTGCATAATGATTCAGGTGCTGCTCTTACTGTATCTGTAGTTGAGTTTGGTGCCAGCATTTGTTTGTCATTAATAAATTTATTGAACTTAAACTTAAAAAGGTATCTGTATTTGACCTCCACTGTTATCAAAGAAAGTTATATGGAGGTAAATTCTAGACAGGGCAGGTAACTGCCAGCTTGGAACTACCCTGGTAACTGCCCTGAACAGAAATTTGAAAATGAAGTGTCACTAAACATATATTAATTAGTAAGTTCTCTAGTGTAATGTTCTAGCATTATTATTGGACTGCCCCTTTAGGTTAAATGATTGGCGGCTGGAGATCTCCTTATGGCTTCAAGTTGTTTTTAATGATGTGCGAAGTTGGACAGGATTTAACTGCATCAAAAGAAAGCAAACCACACCTCTGCCTTCATTGCTGAATCTAGTTATTTTGCAGGAGCCTTTCTAAACTTTCAGAGGCAGTCAACAGTACCAACGTAATGGAACGATAAAAGGGAGGGAGAAGATCATTGTAGATTACTCAACTCTGCAAGTCAGCTCACAAAAGCTGACTACCCAAACTACATACTCTTAGTTGGTGGTGCCACAAATACGGAATTCAATTCCAAGCTGGGAGCTTTAACACTTCACACTTCTTACATGTAAGGTGAGCTATCTATGCTTGTCTAGCAAATTATTTCTTTTTGCTTCTTTCCGGCTCACTTTAGTGCTGCATATTAGGGATATGTTTGGTATGACAGGGAAGTTCGTCCTTCGTTACATGGGCAAGCTGCAGCATCGTCACAAAAGCCACTTGCCACTTCATGCGGTAGTTTATTTATTTTCAATTTCTGTGAATAAGCTCACATTAGTCCTCACTGAGGTGTCATTACAAATGCTGTCCTTGTTACGTGGATACAAGACAATTGTGGTTTCAACCTAATGGCATCACACTCCTTTAATTACCGGTGGAGTGAACTTTCTGTGGTTGTGGCTTATTTTTAGTGTAGAATCCTTATATTAACTACTTCTTTGCAGCAAAGGCACAGAAATACCAGTAAAACAGTATTTGTACTGCTTAGTTTTATAAAATAGTGTATTAAATACCACAGAACAGCGCGTGCATCACACCACTTTATTGTTTCAAGTATGCAACACACTGATGTAAGGTAGCATTAACGATGTGTATATCATGTACAACGTTCTGTGCTACTCTATATCACGTGATATATATGGTATATCCTTTTGCTGAGTAATGTGAGGTGTGGAAACGTCTACGTAATTCACAGCCACCGACTTTGAGTTGGGCTCACTTTGCGAGACCAATCTGACGTGATGACGTCATGACGTGGAGTTTTTTTACCACTCTTGATGACGTGCATTTGGTCGACAACAAAGTGAGCTGTTTCGGTTTCCCTTAAACGTGAAACCACCTCTGCCGCTTTATGTACAAAAACCTACAATGGATATCGTTGGGTCACCAGTGTAGGTTTTCGTAAGAAAGCAGTAGGGGCATTTGGAGTTTAAGAGAAGCCGTAACAACTCATTTTATTGTCAACCAAACACAGAACATAAAGCATGGTAAAAAAAATCACGTCATTAGGACATCATGTCAGACCGTCTTCTTAAAGTGAATCCCGACTCAATGTCGGTGGTTATAAATTATGCATGTGTTTCCCCACCTCACATTAACCTACACTTCCATAAAATCCCATGAATAAGTATTACTGTATAGCACAAAGCAACATGTATAAAATGGGTGTATATATTGCACTGATGTAAAGTATCGTAAAGCTGTTGGAGGTAAGATTAAGGCCCCATTTGAAACTGAAATGCTTATTCTGCCTGAAGCTACAGGTTTAAGAATATTTTAAACTATTATCTGAAACAAAGACAGAAATTTAAAAACGTGTGCATTTTATTTTTCTAGTTTGGGACCTCGCCTGAACCCCTAAGTAGTTTTCAGCTGCGCTCCAGCTTCCAGCCATTCATTATCTATATAAAAAGCACATCTAAGCTATTTAATTAGGGCATTGCCTTTAAAGATCTCCCAAATATTCATTACTCTGGATTCAGCACAGAGGCTGTGTTGGACCAAGCAGAGATAGAGAGCGAAACGACAGACTCAGTTGAAAGATTCTTAAAGGGTTGTTAAACCTACCTGAGCAACGTGATCAAGATTGAAGATTTGAGCAGTTTTTCATGTGCCTCGGATATCCATAGGAATGGGAAGTATGAAACAATGCAGGAAGATTGTGTTTTTATGTGCCTGCTTCCTAGCGTCTGTGTCTCTTTTGCTTTGTATGATGCAAGCAGAGGATCTCAGCTCAATGGCGATGGGGAACAGGCTGCACGTTCAGCATCCTGAGCAGCCTCATACAGGAGCAAATAGGCCTAAGGCCAGGAGTGCCCACAACAGCATTTTCCAGTCTGGGAGACACTACAAGCCAAGGCACTTTGCAGAGTCTGTGCAGATCATGGAGTCAAATCTGAATCACAAGACTGAGAAACGACAGTTTCATCAAAAGCCTAAAGGCACTGATGGAATCAGGTGGTTGGGACAGGACAATGAAATTGTAGAGGTTTCAAACAAAGCCAGGGACAAAGGGACTGCTCAGGAATTGGCGAGGACCAATAGCCCAGCACTACAGATAAAACAGAATGAGAAGGGAAAGAGGGCAGCAAAAGCAAGCAAGCACTGCCTTTGGTTTGATGGGTTCCATTCAGTCAATTTCCTGGATGGAGCATCTCCAAGCAAACTGCTCCGGTGGTTCAGCCGGCGAGACCGAGAGCTGATGGAGCTCATGGCCAGAGGGTCTGTCCTAGAGGCTGGACAGGGCACTCGGGACGACCAGACGGTCTGTGTGGTGTTGAGCACTAACAACTCGCTTGCTGTTGGGGGCAGCAGGGATCAGTGCCGAGCGGGAGCCTGCGGATTAGTGAAGGGACTGAGTGACCTGCGGGAAGTCACCGCTTTTCACTTGCATCGAATTCTCGGGCTCAACATCAGCCAGCCGGTGGTCGCACGCCGGTGGAGGACCCAGCTGCTCCCGCAGCAGTACACAGACGGGTCGGCAAAGCCTGTCGTGTGGTGGGACCCACGGATGCTTCTGCTTCAGGGTACGAGCCGGCAGAAGGACACCTTCCGCCTCGCCCAGTTCCCATCTGTCTTTAGGAAATGCCAGGAAAGCGACGGAGGAGTGTGCGTCCAGGAAAACAGTCTGGAGCTGCTGAATTACTTTATCCAGGTAAATCTAACGTTTGGATATGCCGCTCCCCCTTCTCCAGCCCTTTATCTCCTTCACCAATCGACCTCCCAGCACTTCACTGTACCCCTCTCCTCTCCCGGTTTCACCTATCACCGACCACCTTAAACTTCTTCCTCCCCTCCCCTCACCTTCTTATTCTGACTTCTCATCTTTTTTATCAAGTTCTGACGAAGGGCCTTGACCTGAAATGTTGACTGTTTACTCTTTTCTATGGATTTGCTGACTGGCCTGTTGTGTTCTACCAGCAGTTTGTGTGTGGTGCTTGAATTTCCAGCATCTGCCGATTTTCTTGTGTTTACAATATTTTAATTAATTTGAGGGCCGTCTTCAGCTCCTTCAGATGATTTTATGTTTCTTTCTTCAACCCTCTTGCCTCCAAGTGATATTACGCAGGCCTCTCAGAGGTTCACATTGCTGGAAGTGGGGTAAGAATTTTCAGGCCAACACTCCCTATACTGAGGCCAGTTACTTGCACTGAGGTGGCTGCTGTTGTTGCCAATTAACGGGACTCTGAAAACTTGCCCCCATTACTCATTCACACTTTATTTACTTACGCACTAGGACTCCTGTCACCGCACTATTCTGAAGAGAAATGAGGATCAGAGACTCAAACTTTTATACAGAATTAACTAGTGATTATGGTTATTGACCAAATGGTAACCTTCCATATGTTCGGTTCCTTATTTGCAAGTTCCATCACCATTCGCAATACAAGTGTTAAGAGCCAATAGAAACAGCAAGCTAACAACTGAAGATACTATAAAGTTAGTAAGGTAATTGTCCCTTAAATGAGGCTTACATTCTTACATCATTCTCTTGTCTCCATATGACTCCTGTCCCCTGTGTGAAGGGAAGCTACAGTCTCTGTGTGAAGGGAAGCTACAGTCTCCAAGGTCTTTCTTGCCTGGGCTGACTGCACATTACCTTCATGCTATGCTTGCTTGGGCATTATCCTAACCATTGTCTTGCTCCAAGTTCCACAGTGTGTTCCCTTCTGACACTGCCCACCCCAAAGATCACTGCAAGTTCACCCTCACCCTTCCTGCTCTTCACTTGCTCTCCATTCCTCTTCCCCAGACTGGCCTCAGCACCCAGCTCCACTGTTACCCAGAGAAGTAGCCTGCTCTTTGTGCCCATTGTGACCTCAGGTAGGCAGGTGCCAGGTTCAAGCTTGGGGTCACAGGCATACATACACAGGGTATAATTGCCTTAGATGTTGTTTTGTCTGCAACAGCAACTCAATGCATTCCAAACATGACAAACATTAACTTGAATTAACATAAATAATACAAAACTTACATGATTAAACAACACTAGTGCAGTCAAGAGAGGAAGATACAAATAATAGTCTGAAGTTCAGCGAGCATAGAACATTACAGCACAGTACAGGCTCTTTGGTCCACACTGTTGTGCCAACCCTGTAATCTGCTCTAATATCAATCAAACCCTTCGTTCCCACATAGCACTCTGGTTTTCTATCATCTATGTGCCTATCTTAAATGCCCCTAATATACCTGCCTCAAGCACCACCTCTGGCAGGTTTGTTCCAGACACTCAATATTCATTGTGTAAAAACTTACTTCTGACATCTCCTCCCCCCTCCCCTATACTTCCCCCCCTTGACCTTTAAATGAAGTCCTGTTGTATTTCTGCCTTGGGCTGAACAGTCTCTGGCTGTCTACTCAATCTATGCCTATTATCATCTGGCACACTTCCATCAAGTCATCCTTCATTCTCTTTTGCTCCAAAGAGAAAACCCCCAGCTAACTTAACTTACTCTCTGAATTCAAGCTCTGTAAAGCAGAAAGCATCCTGGTAAATCTTCCCTGCATGTTCTATATTACTATTAGGGTTTTTTCCAAATCGGTCCAAGACTTGAAGGCAGCCGTGAGGACACTGAACCCTGGGCTGTGGTTTTCAGCCTCCCGTGTCTCTCGGTGAGGACACTGAACCCTGGGGTCTGGTTTTCAGCCTCCCGTGTCTCTCAGTGAGGACACTGAACCCTGGGGTCTGGTTTTCAGCCTCCCGTGTCTCTCGGTGAGGACACTGAACCCTGGGGTCTGGTTTTCAGCCTCCCGTGTCTCTCGGTGAGGACACTGAACCCTGGGGTCTGGTTTTCAGCCTCCCGTGTCTCTCAGTGAGGACACTGAACCCTGGGCTGTGGTTTTCAGCCTCCCGTGTCTCTCGGTGAGGACACTGAACCCTGGGGTCTGGTTTTCAGCCTCCCGTGTCTCTCGGTGAGGACACTGAAACCTGGGGTCTGGTTTTCAGCCTCCCGTGTCTCTCAGTGAGGACACTGAACCCTGGGCTGTGGTTTTCAGCCTCCCGTGTCTCTCGGTGAGGACACTGAACCCTGGGGTCTGGTTTTCAGCCTCCCGTGTCTCTCAGTGAGGACACTGAACCCTGGGGTCTGGTTTTCAGCCTCCCGTGTCTCTCGGTGAGGACACTGAACCCTGGGGTCTGGTTTTCAGCCTCCCGTCTCTCTTGGTGAGGACACTGAACCCTGGGCTGTGGTTTTCAGCCTCCCGTGTCTCTCGGTGAGGACACTGAACCCTGGGGTCTGGTTTTCAGCCTCCCGTGTCTCTCGGTGAGGACACTGAACCCTGGGCTGTGGATTTCAGCCTCCCGTGTCTCTCGGTGAGGACACTGAACTCTGGGGTCTGGTTTTCAGCCTCCCGTGTCTCTCGGTGAGGACACTGAACCCTGGGGTCTGGTTTTCAGCCTCCCGTGTCTCTCGGTGAGGACACTGAACCCTGGGGTCTGGTTTTCAGCCTCCCGTGTCTCTCGTTGAGGACACTGAACCCTGGGGTCTGGTTTTCAGCCTCCCGTGTCTCTCGGTGAGGACACTGAACCCTGGGGTCTGGTTTTCAGCCTCCCGTGTCTCTCAGTGAGGACACTGAACCCTGGGCTGTGGTTTTCAGCCTCCCGTGTCTCTCGGTGAGGACACTGAACCCTGGGGTCTGGTTTTCAGCCTCCCGTGTCTCTCAGTGAGGACACTGAACCCTGGGGTCTGGTTTTCAGCCTCCCGTGTCTCTCGGTGAGGACACTGAACCCTGGGGTCTGGTTTTCAGCCTCCCGTGTCTCTCAGTGAGGACACTGAACCCTGGGCTGTGGTTTTCAGCCTCCCGTGTCTCTCGGTGAGGACACTGAACCCTGGGCTGTGGTTTTCAGCCTCCCGTGTCTCTCGGTGAGGACACTGAACCCTGGGGTCTGGTTTTCAGCCTCCCGTCTCTCTCGGTGAGGACACTGAACCCTGGGGTCTGGTTTTCAGCCTCCCGTGTCTCTCGGTGAGGACACTGAACCCTGGGGTCTGGTTTTCAGCCTCCCGTGTCTCTCGGTGAGGACACTGAACCCTGGGTTGTGGTTTTCAGACTCCCGTGTCTCTCGGTGAGGACACTGAACCCTGGGCTGTGGTTTTCAGCCTCCCGTGTCTCTCAGTGAGGACACTGAACCCTGGGGTCTGGTTTTCAGCCTCCCGTGTCTCTCGGTGAGGACACTGAACCCTGGGCTGTGGTTTTCAGCCTCCCGTGTCTCTCGGTGAGGACACTGAACCCTGGGGTCTGGTTTTCAGCCTCCCGTCTCTCTCGGTGAGGACACTGAACCCTGGGGTCTGGTTTTCAGCCTCCCGTGTCTCTCGGTGAGGACACTGAACCTTGGGGTCTGGTTTTCAGCCTCCCGTGTCTCTCGTTGAGGACACTGAACCCTGGGGTCTGGTTTTCAGCCTCCCGTGTCTCTCGGTGAGGACACTGAACCTTGGGGTCTGGTTTTCAGCCTCCCGTGTCTCTCGGTGAGGACACTGAACCCTGGGCTGTGGTTTTCAGCCTCCCGTGTCTCTCGTTGAGGACACTGAACCCTGGGGTCTGGTTTTCAGCCTCCCGTGTCTCTCGGTGAGGACACTGAACCCTGGGGTCTGGTTTTCAGCCTCCCGTGTCTCTCGGTGAGGACACTGAACCCTGGGCTGTGGTTTTCAGCCTCCCGTCTCTCTCGGTGAGGACACTGAACCCTGGGCTGTGGTTTTCAGCCTCCCGTTTCTCTCGGTGAGGACACTGAACCCTGGGGTCTGGTTTTCAGCCTCCCGTGTCTCTCGGTGAGGACACTGAACCCTGGGGTCTGGTTTTCAGCCTCCCGTGTCTCTCGGTGAGGACACTGAACCCTGGGCTGTGGTTTTCAGCCTCCCGTGTCTCTCGGTGAGGACACTGAACTCTGGGGTCTGGTTTTCAGCCTCCCGTGTCTCTCGGTGAGGACACTGAACCCTGGGCTGTGGTTTTCAGCCTCCCGTTTCTCTCGGTGAGGACACTGAACCCTGGGGTCTGGTTTTCAGCCTCCCGTGTCTCTCGGTGAGGACACTGAACTCTGGGCTGTGGTTTTCAGCCTCTTGCTCAATGGTAGTGCCATGGAATCGGAGCAGGAGTAGGCCATCTGGCCCGTTGAGCCTGCTCCACCACTCCACAAGTTCACCACCGATCTGACATGGACTCATCTCAAGCTTCCTGTCCTTTCCCCTTAACCCTTCATTCTGCTCCAATGCAAAAATCTATCCAACTTTGTCTTAAATATATTTACTGAGGTCCCTCCACTGATTCATTGGGAGAGAATTCCACAGATTCACCTCCCTCTAGGAAAAGCAGTTCCTCCTCATCGCTGACCTAAACGCACTCCCCTGAACCTTGAGGCCATTTCCCTTAGCTCTAGTCTCAGCTACAAGTGGAAACAACTTCTCTGCCTCTATCTTATCTATCCTTTCATAATTTTATGTGTTTCCATGTGATCTCTTCTCATCTTCCTTTGCATGATGTAGGTGAGCTAAATTGCTTTCTGCTACCAAGGCCTATGCCACAGAAAAGGCTGCCATTTCCTGAACGGGGTGGTGTGTGATCCTTAGCTCCTATACCATCAGGTTCAGGAACAATTATTGTCCTGCAGCCATCAGACCCCTGAACCAGTGTGGATAATTTCACACATGTCAACACTGAACTGATTCCATAACCTGTGGACTTATTTTCAAGGACACTGCAGGTAGCTTTCTCAATATTAACCATGTATTTTTTGAATTTGCAGAGTTTGTCTTTGTACGTTGATTGTTTGCCAGTCTTGGTGTGCAGTTTTTCATTCATTCTATTGCATTTCTTTTTTCTCCTGTGAATGCCCACAAGATGAATCATTGGGTAGTGTATGGTGATATATACCTGCTTTGATTATGAATTTACCTTGACCTTTGATTTGCCCCATTGTTCCTGAACCAAATTGAATCATTGAATGAGGAACTGTACAATTGGTCCCATAGCTTTGCTAAGTTCCCTTTTACAACCATGTGTTCAAATTGTAATTGAATGTGCTTCCCTCACCATTCCTGCACATTCTGTTCTCTTTTAGGGGAAGTATCAATTGATGGAAAGCTGGAATTAAAGGATTCTGAGATGATCGAATGTCAGTGTATAGAAAGAGGTCCTCAGCTCATTGTAAGCGTGGTAGCTCTTTGTCCAGTTCATTTCCACCAGTTTCCTGGTGAAGGGTCTCAGACCAAAATGTTGCCTGTTTATTCCTCTCCGTGGATGCTGACTGACCTGCTGACTCCTCCACAATTACTCTGCATTTCCTGTATCTGCACCATCTCTTGTACTTACGTTACTACAGCAGTGCAATTAGTCCTCTTCAGAGGACTGAAACAGGCCCTTTTCCCTATCTAGTCCATGTCAATACCATTTAAACTGCCTACTCCTATTGGTCTGCACCGGGACCACAGCCATCTATACCCGCCATCAATGTGCATATTCAACCTTTGCTTCAAGCTTACCTGCACCACTTGTGCTGGCAGCTCATTCCGCACTCTCATGACCTTCTGAGTGAAGAACTCTCCCCTCATGTTCCCCTTAAAATTTTCACCTTTCACCTTTAACCCATGACCTCTGGTTGCATTCCCATCCATCCTCAGTGGAAAAAGTCTGCTTGCATTTACCCTATCTATACCCCTTCTACGTTCCAAGGAATAAAGTCCTAACCTATTCAATCTTTCTCTATAACTCAGGTCCTCCAGACCCACCAACATCCTTGTAATTTTTCTCTGTACTCTTTCAACCTTACTTACATCATTACTGTAGGTAGGTGGCCAAAACTGCACACAATACTCCAAATTAGGCATCTCCAATGTCTTATACAACTTCAACATAACATCCCATCTCCTGTACTCAACACTTTGATGTATGCAGGTCAATGAGTTAAAAGCTTCCTTTACAACCCGATCTACCTGTGATGCCACTTTCAATGAATTATGGACCTGTATTCCCGGATCCCTTTGTTGTACCACACTCCTCAGTGCCCTACCACTCACTGTGTGAGATCTACCCTGGTTGGTCCTACCGAAGGGCAATACTCTGCATTTGTCTAAGTTAAAGTCCATCTGCCATTTTTCCAGCTGATCCAGATCCCACTGCAAGCCGTGATAGTCTTTCTTGGTGTCCGTTACACCCCAAATCTTGGTGTCATCTGCAAGTTTGCTGATCCAGTTAACCACATTATCATCCAGATCATTGATATAGATGACAAACAACAACAGACCCAGCACCAATCCCTGCCACTCTCCACTAGTCACCGGCCTCCAAATACTACACTCTCTGGCTTCTCCCACAAAGCCAATATCTAATCCAATTTACTACCTCATCTTGAATGTCGAGCAGTTGAAGCTTCTTGACCAGCCTCCCATGCAGGGCCTTGTCAAGTGCCTTTGTAAAGTACATATAGACAACATTCACTGCCTTGCCTTCGTGCACTTTCCTGATAACTTCCTTGATAAACTCTATACAGCCTAACGTGCACAAAGTCATGCTGACTTTCCTTAATCAGCCCATGTCTATCCGGTCCTTTAGAGAACCTTCTAATAACTTTCCCACTACTGATGTCAGACGTACAGGCCTATAATTTCTTGGTTGATGTTTAGAGCCTTTCTTAAACAGTGGAACAACATCAGCTACCTCTCTGGTCTCTGAGGATGATTTAAGTATTTCTGCTGGGGCCCCAGCAGTTTCTGCACTTGCCTCCAGCAGGGTCTGACGGAACACCTTGTCAGGCCCTGGGGATTTATCCACCAGATTTGCCTCAGGACAGTAAACACCTCCTCTATAATCTGAATATAGTCCATGAAGTCGATGCCACTTTGCCTCACTTCTAGAGAATTTGTGTTTATGTTCCGAGTAAATACTGTTACGGATTCAGCAACAATAAATATATAAGTGAGGCAGGGTTTTTTTTATAACAAATAAAATATTTATTAAAACACTGAAAAACAAACCCCCAAAAGTAAACAAACAACTAACGTAATCAGAAATCAGCTGCTGTGCGGCAGCTTAAACAGTTCTTAAAGGAATAAAGCGAAAACAGTTCTTAAAGCAATGTTGCAAAAACAGTTCTTCAAAGTAGTACTGCAAAAGTTCAAAATGCTTACAGTCCATTAAAGGAGAGACTTTTTAGACTCTTTAAATTCTCTTTCACGTCGTGTTGTTGCGGTTCCCAGTCGAACTATACTTTTCCCGGAGAATTTACGAAGATGAAAAGGCACTGACCTTTCCTTGACAAAACTGTACCCAACCCTTTCTGCTATTATTCACAGGGGTTACCATGGGGACAGCAAACAAATTCCTTCCGAATGAGGATCAAACAAGGTCAAACCTGTTTCACCGTCGAAATCGACTTTCCTTGATCTTTTAGCTCCCGAACTCAGATCTTCACTCTCCACTGATTTTTAACTGACAGTATTATAAAGAAATTGCCGGCAATGACCTTTTTAACTTTAGGCATTAAATAAAACTCCATCTTTCAACCAAACTGCGTCATAATATTGGACCACGCAGTGGCATGAAGTCAAAATGGCAAATCCAGCCATGAACTGCCCCTCCTCACAGGGAGGGGTCCTCCTTTTATACCCCGTTAAAAAAAACCTGTCACATGACCTCTACTGGCAGGAAAATGACGTCACTCCACAATCAC
The DNA here is from genome assembly GCF_030144855.1 of Hypanus sabinus. Classification (NCBI taxonomy): domain Eukaryota; kingdom Metazoa; phylum Chordata; class Chondrichthyes; order Myliobatiformes; family Dasyatidae; genus Hypanus; species Hypanus sabinus. The sequence goes on from NC_082722.1 coordinate 22,688,788, forward strand.
AAGACCACTACCTTAAGTCCAGTATAGCTTCAACACCATTGTCACGTGACAAGTACAAGATACCCACGGGTACGTAACAATACATATGCAAAATATTTATTTAAGAATTCCCTCATCTGTTTTGGCTCCACACCTGGATTACCGTTCTAACCTTCAAGAGGACCAATTTTGTCACTTGCAATCCTTTTGCTCTTTATGTATCTGTAGAATCCGTTAGGAAACTCCTTCACCTTGTCCACTAGGCAATCTCATTCCGTATTTTAGCTCTCCTGATTTCTTTCTTCAGTATTCTTTTGCATTTACTATACTCCAAAAGCCCTTCATTTGTTCATACCTGCCTATACTTGCCAAGCACCTCAATTTCATTTGAAAAGCAAGGTTCCCTACACCTGTTATCTTTACCCTTTATTCTGACAGGTGCATATGAGGTTTGTGCTCTCAAAATTTCTCTTTTGAAGCCCCCCCACCCCCAACATACCAAGTACACTTCTGCCAGAAAACAGCCTGTCCCAATCCTCACTTGCCAGATGATTTCCGATACCATCAAAACTGGCCTTTCTCTAATTTAGAACTTCAACCCGCAGAACAGACCTATATGTTTTTTGCATATTTTGCATACTTCAAGCATCTTTCCAATTGGCTCTTGAAATTCCTACAGAATCTAGCGTTGACATTTTTCTGACTTCCAATTCATAGCAAACTTATGTCAAAAAATGATTTTTCCCATTACCCTACTAGTTTCTTTGCCGATAGCTCTAATTGTGTTATCTCTAGTTACTCTCCCACTTGCCAGAGGAAACAGTTGCTCCATACTTCCTTCACACTAAGTGTGATTACACTGAGCAGCTGGCGGAACTTTATATATGGGAAGAAGCATGATTTTACGTATACATGTGGCACCCATTTCAAGCAGTGGGCCAATGAAGTGCTCTTGAAAAAGGAGGGAATGGTATAAATGATATTAACACACTTCGTTATATTTCACCCTCTTTCATAGTTGCTTGACATATAAATCACATTGCAGCAAGCAGGACTAACATGTGTTTCTATGTTGGCCTATAGTATTTAGACCATAAGGCCTTAAGATATAGGAGCAGAATTAGGCCATTTGCTCTGTCGAGTCTGCTCCTCCATTTCATCTTGGCTAATCCAATTTTCCTCTCAGCCCCAATCTCCTTCCTGCCTTCTCTCTGTATCTCTTCATACCCTGACTAATTTATCCACCACTGCCTTAAATTCCACAGATTCACCACTCTCTGGTTAAAGAAATTCCTCCTCATCTCCATTCTAAAAGGACGACCCTCCATTCTGAGGCTGTGTCCTCTGGTCCTAGACTCCCCCACTATAGGAGACATCCTCTCCACATCCACTTTATCTGTGTCCTCTGGTCTTAGACTCCCCCACTATAGGAGACATCCTCTCCACATCCACTTTATCTGTGTCCTCTGGTCTTAGACTCCCCCACTATAGGAGACATCCTCTCCACATCCACTTTATCTGTGTCCTCTGGTCTTAGACTCCCCCATTATAGCAGACATTCTTCTACATCCACTCTATTGAGGTCTTTCAACATTTGGTAGTTTTCAATGAGGCCACCCTTCATTCTCCTGAATTCCAATGATTAGAGACCCAGAGCCATCAAACACTTATTTGACAAGCCTTTCAATCCTGCAATCAATTTCATGAACCTTCTTTGAGCCTATTCTCATCCCTTCTTTCTTTTAATAAAATGTTTGTCCTTTTAATAAAGGGTGTTTTCCAGCAACATAGTGATACGTGAGAAACAGTTACAGAAAGATGAAATGTACTGGAAAAATACCCAATTAGATGTTTGCTGTTTTCATTCTTAACATTACATTGTATAAATTTGGGAGGGGTGTAGATAGGGTAGAAATGGAGAGAAACAAAATATAGGGCTGATTGGAAAATGGTGTCAAAGAGCTAGCATGATCATGATAGGCTGAGTGGCCTATCTGTATAATCCTGGGAATGTCTGGTAACCCACTTGGTAGCAGAAACAGTAGCCACTGCTTTCTATTCATCAGGGCCTTTATCTGAGAAATACTGTAGCTGCAGCTTAAAAAACTGAGGCTGTAGTTCAGAAGGTTGTGACTTTAAGTTATCCAGGAATCCGCTGTAGTTTTGGCTTGTAACCTCATTTGCCATTGCTCTTGATAAGAAAAGGTTTCTGTAAAATAAAAGATCGCCCCTCTGTGCTCTAATACATTTGGACAATACATTCCCTACAGGAAATCTGTTGATGTTGCTCAAACGTTCTTTCTGGTTTGTACCACAAATCATTTGTGGGCCAGGCAGAACCTGCTCTCAAATCTCACTGTATTTGTCTCTGTTTCCTTTCTATCGCTTGCAATGTACTGAAAGGAATCGGGTAGTAATTCACATAAAGACATCAAAATATTGCAGGTGCTGGAAGTATTAAATATAAGCAGAAAATTCTGGAAATCCACTGCATCATCTGTAGAAAGAGAAATTGAATTAATACTTCAATAAAACTTGTATAAAAATTTTGCCAGGAAATATGACAGTGGGCACTACAGTAGCGCAGTGGTTATTGTGACAGTATCGCAGCTCGGGGCGTACCAGAGTTCGGAGTTCAACTCTGGTGCTGTTCTGTAAGGAATCCCTGTACGACCTTCCCACGGAATGTGTGGGTTTCCTCCAGGTGCTCCAGCTTCCTCCCACAGTCCAAAGACACACTGGGTAGGTTAAACATGAGGAAATCTGCAGGTACTGGAAATTCAAACAACAACACACAAAATGCTGGTGGAACACAGCAGGCCAGGCAGCATCTATAAGGAAAAACAATGTCAACGTTTCGGGCCGAGACCCTTCGTCAGGACTAACCGAAAGGAAAGATAGTAAGAGATTTGAAAGAAGTGGGGGGAGGGGGAAATGTGAAATGATAGGAGAAGACTGGAGGGGGTGGGATGAAGCTAACAGCTGGAACGGTGATTGGTGAAAGTGATACCGAGCTGGAGAAGGGAAAAGATCATGGGACGGGAGGTCTAGAGAGAAAGAAAGGTGGGGGGGAGCACCAGAGGGAGATGGAGAATAGGCAAACAACTAAATATGTCAGGGATAGGATAAGAAGGGGAGGAGGAGCATTAAGGGAAGTTAGAGAAGTCAATGTTCATGCCATCAAGTTGGAGGCTACCCAGCCGGTATATAAGGTGTTATTCCTCCAACCTGAGTGTGGCTTCATCTTGACTGTAGAGGAGGCCATGGATAGACATATCAGAATGGGAATGGGACGTGGAATTAAAATGAGTGGCCACTGGGAGATCCTGTTTTCTCTGGCGGACAGAGCGTAGGTGTTCAGCGAAACGGTCTCCCAGTCTGCGTCGGATCTCACCAATATATAAAAGGCCACACCTGGAGCTCCGGACACAGTATACCACACCAGCCGACTCACAGGTGAAGTGTCGCCTCACCTGGAAGGACTGTCTGGGGCCCTGAATGGTGGTGAGGGAGGAAGTGTAAGGGCAGGTGTACCACTTGTTCCCCTATTCATATATTTAGTTGTTTGCCTGTTCTCCATCTCCCTCTGGTGCTTCCCCCCCCCCCTTTCTTTCTCTTTCTTTCTCTCCATTTCTTTCTCCCGAGGCCTCCCGTCCCATGATCCTTTCCCTTCTCCAGCTTGGTATCTCTTTCACCAATCACCTTTCCAGCTCTTAGCTTCATCCCACCCCCTCCGGTCTTCTCCTATCATTTCACATTTCCCCCTCCCCCCACTACTTTCGAATCTCTTACTATCTTTCCTTTCAATTAGTCCTGACGAAGGGTCTCGGCCCGAAACGTCGACAGTGCTTCTCCCTATAGACGCTGCCTGGCCTGCTGCGTTCCACCAGCATTTTGTGTGTGTTGCTGGTTGGGTTGGTTGGTCATTGTAACTTGTCCCGTGATCAGGTTAGGGTTAAGTGGAGTTGTGGGCTTACTGGGGTGACACGGCTCGAAGGGCCAGTACGGCTACTGTGCGTCCTATGGCTAAATAAATAAATAAACAGATTGATATGAGCAACCCTGGCTTTCTGGCATAATTAGAATATGAGAGCTATTTAAAAACCATCAGTCACAGGGTTAGAGAACAGTACAGTTCAGAAACAGCCTCCTGTCCATCTAATCCACACCAAACTGTTATCCTGCCGACTCCCCTCGACCTACGCCCGGGCCATTGCCCTTCATACCCCTCTCATCCATGTGCCCATGCAAACTTCTCCTAAATGCTGTCATGCACCACTTCTGCTGGCAGTTCATTCCACACTTGCTCACCCTCCCAATGAAGAAGTTTCTCCCTAAGGTTCCCCTTAAGTTATTCATCTTTCAATTGTAAACTATTATTTCAACTCCTAGTCTCACCCAAACTCACTGGAAAAAGTCTGCTTGCATTTAGCCTATCTGTATTGTGCATACCTCTATCAAATCTTTCCTCATTCCCCTACACCCCAGGGATTAAAGTTCCAACCTCTTCAACCTTTCCCTGCAACTCAGGTCCTCAAGACTCAACAATATACTTGTAAATTTTCTCCATATTCTTTCAATCTTATTGATATATTTCCTGTAGGTAAGTAACCAGACTTGCAACAATACTCCAAGTTTGCCCTCACCAATGTCTTATACAACTTCAGCATAACATCCCAGCTCCTGTCCTCAATACATTGATTTATGAAGACCAGTGTGCTAAAACCTCTCTTTGTGATCCCACTTTCAAGGAATTATAGATCTGCATTCCCAGATTGATTTGTTCTCCAGCACTCCTCAGTGCCCGGTCGTGCGCTGTGTAAGTACTACCCTGGCTGGTCCTCCCAAAGTGCAATGCTTCATGCTTATCTGCATTAAATTCCATCTATCATTTTTCCATCTGGTCCAGATCCCATTGCAATCTCTGATAGTCATCCTCGCTGTCAACTACACTCCCATTCTTCAAATTTGCTGATCCAGTTAACACATTATCATCCACATCATTGATATAGATCACAAACAACGAAGGACCCAGCACCGATGCCTATGACACATTACGAGTCACAGGCTTCCGATGAAAGAGGCCCATCATCTGCCACCACTCTCTGTCTTCTCCCACAAAGCCAATGTTGAATCAAACTTACTACCTCATCTTGAATGCCAAGCGGCTGAACCTTCAGAGCGAGGGCTGACTTTGTCAAAGACCTTGCTAAAGTCCATGTAAACAACGGCTACTGCCTTTCTTCATCAGCTTCCCTCGTGGCCTCCTTGAGTTTGGTAAGATGTGGCCTACCAAGCACAAAGCCACGCTGATTATCCCCAATCAGGCCCTGTCTATCCAAATACTTATATTTGTCTCTTAGAATACCTCCCAATAATTACCCACTGCTAATGTCAGGCTCAGCTTATTCTTGGAGTCTAATTTAAATAATTTCCTAGATTATTCCTTGAATGTTGGTCTTCTTTTGGTCATTAATATTTATCTTAAACTTTGTTATTTATCAGAGTTATATGTTAGCATTGAGGGTAATAGCTAGAAGAGAGCAGGGTGGTGCAGGGGAATTTAGGTTTCAGCACTTTTGTGGGGGGGATTATGTGACTCTTTCTCTTTTACACAGGTACAAGCACACGCACACACACACATACAAGTGTATATTGTCGAACCCACAGGCCTTTTACATGTATTAGGGATTTGCAGTTGCATGTTGGCACAGTGTACAACCAAAACAAACAATAACAATCTAAAGAATAAAGAATTATATAAAATAAAACAATGGTTTGAAGTAAATTAGATAATCCCTTTTCAAAATGACCCCATCAGTCCATTAGAGAGTCTCCAAGTTCCTAATTGTTTGTCCAACCAGTTCTTGACCTCCCACATTTTTTGAGAAAGCCCAGGGCAATGTCAAGGAACAGCACCCTACCCTCTGACTGGGCGTAGTACAGCACTCTGGTCTCAGAGTCGGTGGTTCTAGCCTTGTTGCTCTCCTTTTCTGCCCTTCTCTTTTCTGCTGGTAATTACACATTCATTGTCTTTTTCTATGTCCACCCCTACCAGATCTACTTCTGAAATCTCCTTAACCAGACTCTGTTGCCTCTCATGTTTTGCCACAAATCTTCCCCTTTGTTCTCTGTGACACCTCACATCCTTTTATAAATTCTCTGTTTATAAATTCACTCATTCTATTTCTCTCTCCACAGATACTGCCTGACCTTCTAAGTATCTCCAGCATTTTTTGTATTCATTGTAGTCCCACCAAGCTTGTCACAAGCTCACAAGACAAAAGAGCAGAAGTAGGCCATTCGGCCCATCGAGTCTGCTCTACCAGTCCACCATGAGCTAAACTATTCTCCTGTCTAGTTCCAATTTCCAGCTTTTTCTCATATCCCTTGATACCCTGACTAATTAGATACCTGTCAATCTCCTCAAACACCCTCAATGATTGGGCCTCCACAGCTGTATGTGGCAACGAATTCCATAAATCCACGACCCTCTGGCTAAAAAAATTTCTCCTCATCTCTGTTTTAAATGGGTACCCTTTAATTCTAAGACTGTGACCTCTTGTCCTGGACTCACCCACCAAGGGAAACAGCCTTTCCACATCTACTCTGTCCAACCCTTTCAACATCCATGAAGACATACCTGAGAAAAATTAGTAATTTACTTTGATACCTGAAATTCAGGAGAAATTATAATATATATCAGCAGTAACAATGACAATCAAAATCATGCAACAGCTGAATTCTGTATGTATAAATTTCTTCCCATTGAATAAGCATTAGGCTATTTGTGGATTTCAAATGCTGAGGAGACTGATTATTTGAGGAGTTTCAAACCTTTGATGATGTCCTTTGTTGTATCCTAAGCAACCTCACATTTTACCATATAAAAGAAATAATTACTCAGTGAACTTACCATTACTGGCAGAAAGGATAATTATTTTGACGCTGGTGGCCCACCCAACCAGAGATTTTCCCGCACCAGAAATTGATGTGATGCAACATTCTTTTGAAGGATCTCTGAAAACTCTTTAGAGCAGAGATCTTAGGATCTACATGATCTAATTAGGCGATATGTCAACCTTGCTTTGTCTGGAGGAAGTTATGGAGTGAAACCTCACAAACCAAACCTCAGGACTACAGGTTTGTCCCATCCTCTCTAACACCATCAGAACTTCAATAAATTGCAAAGCATGTGTGAATTGGGTATTTTTGCAGAGCTAAAATTATACAAGTGGCAGGTATAAATGTAAGCAGGACATTGCTGGGCACCAGTCTTCCTTGAGCCAGATCTGAGAAAACACGCAGATACTTATTGGTCCTTTATCAACTTGCTGATTTTGAATCATGATACTTCTGAGATATTTCATTATTGGGCTGGCAGGCTGTCTGCTTTCAGATTCTGTATGGGGTGTCCCACTGCAATCGTTGGCAAGTTTAGTAAATCGTCTAAAGGAAGTCCTTGTAAGTATTGACTTTGATAGTTAGTATAAGTTACTCATCTTACACTCAGCAGTGATGCAGGAGTGTAAATGCTGAACAGAGCAATGTTTAGTTTAATGATTTGATTCAAATTATTTCCAGAACATAAATCATCACGAGGTTGCTGATGGAGGGGCAAAGTTCATTAACATATTTCAGAAACATAATTTGAAGGTGAGATTATTCCTGATATTAATTTTTCAGTATAGTTGTGCTAAAATTTTCCAGAAATATCAATTTGGGACTTCCTGTTCAATGCAAGTACTGGATCAAATAGGGCTTTAATTTTGTTTTTCTAGAGGTACTTTCATAATCTGAAGCACAAAGAATCTGCTGGAGGAAGCAAACAGTTTGAGTAGCATCTGCAGCAAGAAAAAAATTCCTTTCTTCTCACAGATGCTGCACAAACTGTTGACTTCCTCCAGCAGATTGTTTGGTTGCTCCAGATTCCAGCAGTCTCGTGTGTCTCTATAATCTCAGACACGGAATTAGTTAAAGTTGTTTTGTAAAACCTTATTTGATTCACCAAGGATGAAGAGACCTCCTTGAGTGGATTGAGTGGATAACCCCTGCCTTGTTCAGGCTGCTGCAGACATTAATCATGCTCAAACGATGAAATCTCGCATTGTCAGTCAGCAGCAGGCAGATCCAGTTAGCTGATATGATTCAGCACCAGTGGTGCTCGCAAAGGGCAAGAGTCACACTTCCCAGCTGCAGGCAGGCAGTTGAAAGGTTGTTGGAGATGACATTGAGAGTGTAGGATACTTTGGAAGCAAGCACAGGTAACTTGATACCAAAATTAACCGAAATAAAAGTACAGTGCCCACATCAGCAAATCTTTCTTTTAGGTTTGCACATTTAAACATCATGTACTTTTTTTAAAGTGTAAGTATTGACAATATACTTATTGGCTGTACACCCGATGAACCATTTTCTGTTCCCTTCCTGTGCACTGGGGTACATCTGCTGAGACCAGCGCAGTGGCCAGGCAGTTCCCAGACAGAGGAACTGGACGTGGAATGCTTGCACAAGCCCTCAGCACTCCCTGTCCAAAACTTCTGCAAATGCCAGCCCTGTGGCTGACAAGTCCATCTGCTGATCCAGCGCCAAGTTAACTGGAAGCCGATAACTCAAGCAGGTATAGGCCACAGGACCTTCCCGCCCCTCAGTGTTATCACAGCTCATCTATGTTGGCCTCAGTCATCCGTGCCACTTCCCCGAAGCCCTCAATTCTCTATCTTTCAGATTTTTATCTAATTCCACATTGAATGTATCTCAAGATCTCACACGCAGGAGCAGGCATTTTCAGAGAGACTCACTACCCTATCAGAGAAGAAATTTCCATGAATCTATTTTTAGTGACCAGTCACACATCTTTCAATTATGTTCCCTTGATCATGACCCTCTAACTAGTGAAAACATCTCAGCATCTACCCTGCCAAGCCCCTTAAGATCTTTATGTGCTTCAATAAGGCCACCCCTTACTCTCCTTACCTCCGAGGAACACAGCCTCAAGCCAGCTTCACTCTTTTGTCAGGACAGCCCTTTCATCTCAATAATTAGCCAAGTGGAACTTTTTTTGGACTGTCTCCAATGCTACTCCATTCTTTTTTAGATTAGAGGTGTGGTTAAGGCGCCTCCAGCATTCTATACAACTGCATCTTAGCCTCCCTATTTTTAAATAGCACCCCTGTGCTGTTTTCCTTCTTAGGTACTTGTTGGACCTGTCTGCTAACTTTTCATCATCCATGTACTGGAACACCCAGTTCCCTCATTCTCAGTCTTTCTCAGTGGAGGTAATAACTTGCCTTTTATAGATTCAGCCATGTTGACCAAAATGCATTTACCTGAGCATTTTTGCTTGCATTTGGCCCATACCCCTCGAAACTTTTCCTATCCATGCATCTGTCCTAATGTCTTTCAAATATTCTCATTCTTCCTGCGAATCCTTCCACTTACTGGAGCATGGTTCTCATGCTGTATTCGGGATTCCCTCACTCCCTTCAAACTCGGTTCTCATAATCCTCCCAACTCAGGTTCCTGTGAACCGCCCAGGGTTCCATTTTCCCACACTCCCTTCAACCTTAACAAGGTCACAGCGGCATATTCTGTTATCGCATGATGCAGAATCTCGATCGAAAGCATCCCTTGCCCTCGCAGGTGCTGCTCAACCGGCTGAGCTCCTCCAGCAAATTGTTTACTGCTCATGATACTAGGTAACACCTAAAAAAAACGTGAATTAAAAATGTGTTGAAGTACTAATATAGAAACATACATTAGCCCAGAAATTCTGTTAAGCCACCCTCAGCAAAGCCCCGAGCATGCTGGATTTTCAGTTCACTGTAGTACATTTGGTCTGAATTGTCCAGCAGGTGACCAATCAAGTGAATGGGAAAAAAAATTATCTAATGGGTGGAAGGTAAGCCAAACTTTTAATTTGATTTAATTAAGTCAGTTTGAATTTTTAATTGTGCATCCGTAATAATTTTTATTTTTTAATGCTATGTTTTTGTTTGGCTGGCTTTGAGTAATTTTGGATGTGGGTATCAAAATTGTTCATAAACATGCAGCAGAATTGAGAAGCAGTGAACACTGGGGGAGAAACGTTCTCTTGCAGAGCTGCTGTTTTTGTGCAGTGGGTTGCTCGACCCCCGGAGTCTCGTGTTGCCCTTGGTGTGGTGATGAGCTCCTCATGTAAAACAGCACAATTGTTGGAGGACTGTGACTAGCCGTGTGCCCCAGGGGTCTGTTGTTTGTCATCTACTGTATCTGACTGATTTAGAAGATAATGTGGTAAACTGGATTAGCAAATTTGCAGGTAGTGGACAGCCAAGGAAGGCTAGCAAAGCTTGCAGCGGGGTCCGGACGAGCTGAGAAAATGGAAGATGGTATTTAATGCAGACAACTCTGAGTGTCGTTCTTTGGGAGGACAAACTAGGGTAAGGCTTACAGAGTGAATTGTAAGGCACTGAGGTGTTTGGTAAAACAGAGAATACAGATCCATAATTCCTTGAAAATGGCATCCTATCATAAAGAGAGCTTTTAGAACATGGGTCTTCATAAATCAGGGTGTTGAGTACCAGAGTTGGGATGTTATGTTGAAGTTGCATATGATATTGGTGCACCAAATTTGGAATGTAGGCAGTCCTGGTCAGCTACCTACAGGAAAGATCTGTAAGCTTGAAAGAGTGTAGAGAAAATTTGTACAGGTGGTGCTGAGACTTGAGGGCTGAGGGAAATATTGAATGGCTTAGGACCTTATCCCCTGTGGTGCAGGACAATGCGGGCAGATCTTATAGAGATGTACAAGTTGTGAGTGGTGTAAATAAGGTGAAGCCATGCAGGCTTTGTCTCCCTGTGTTGGGTGAGACTGAAACTAGAGGCATAGCTTAGGGGTGAAGGTGAAATATTGAAATGAAACCTGAGGTGACTGCTTCCACTCGAAGTAGCACGAGGGTGGAATGAGCTGCTGCTGGAAGTCATTGCTGCGGGTTCAATTATAACATGGGTAGTGTAGCAGTTAGCGTGACGTTTTCACAGCTTGGGCTGTTCCGGAGTCTGGAGTTCAACTCCGGTGCCGTCCTCCGTTCGTCCTCTCAATGGAATGTGTGGGTTTTCTCTGGGTCCCCTGGTTTCCGTCCACAATCCAAAGATGTACTGGGTAGGGTAATTGTGATTAGGTTAGGGTTGATCGGGATTGTCAGGGGTTGCTGGGGCAGGATGGCTCGAAGAGCCGGAAGGGCCTACTCCATGCTGCATTGCTAAATAAATAACTGTATAGGATGACAAAGTTATGGAGGGCCATTGCCAGGTGCAGGTGAATGAGACCAGGCAGGCAAGGACTAGATGGGCCGAAGGGACTGTTCCTGTTCTGTGTGCTCTATGGCTCCACGGAAGAAGCGGTATGGCTAGGAGCCACCGGCAATCCCAGGGCAACAGAAGCTTTGCCATGTGTTTGGATGTAATGAGTCTGGAAACGGCAGCACAGAATTTGGTTACCACCACACTCTGAAAACTGATCTGGCCTGAGCAAAGAGGCGATGTGCTCGTTTGCTAGCAATATGTGCCGCTGATCAATTTAGCAGAGTAATGATCCCTTAGCTTCCAGGAAAAGTGGCGCTCTATGGCACAGGGCAGTGATAGTGCTCGGCAACTGTCCTGTCCCTCTGTCGCTACAACAAACTTCTCTGAAAGAGATAATACCCCCAATTCTACACATGGGTTTTGGCATCTCTTCCCAGTTACAAAAGTAGCTTTACAGCAGGAGATTATTCAGCCTCTGTCTTCCCGTGGCCATGTGCATGGACCTGCTCCTGCTTCTGCTCAAAAACAGCCGTTCCAACAAAGTGCTTCTGTCCTTATTCCATGTTCCATTGTGATGTGTCTTTAGTGTCTTGGATGCAGTCATGTTCACTAATACACTTCGCATGCTACCAACGGGAATTCTCTTCATTTCTACCATAAATATTTTGTTTATTTCAGGATGTTGAGATAATTTTGGCCAGCTTTAACAGAGCGAGTGATAAACGCACATTCACTTTCAATGATTTGGATTGGTAAGTGCTCATCCACTACATGGAAAAATGTTAAAATAAAGTTCAAGTTTATTGTCATTCAGCAATACATATGTATGCAGCTAAATGAAACATCGGTTCCTTGTGGCCAAGATGCAAAATGCAGCATGTAAGTGTAGTCATACACAGCATATATAGTTACGATCCAGCACATACAGTCACAAAATAATATTAGTGTCAAATCTACACATGCAGGCTCCTCCCAGTCTCCACCCAGCTAACAGGATTCACCTGCCACTCATTTCCAACGCATCACCTGCAACCTATTTAAACCCAGCTCCCATCCCCAGTCCTTGTTCACCCATCCAACCAGCCAGCCTCAACCAGTTGCTCCTAGCCTTCAGTTATTTTGTTGCCTGTGTGTTTGGTATCTGTTCTCTCTTGTTATTTTGCAGTTGATTATTATTGTTCACTGCTAAATCATCTCTGCTGCTCTACTTTAGGTTGAAGCCTCCTCTACATTTCCTGATGCTTAGCACAAGTCCCCGTGTGACATGGCTTGAAGATTGACAGGCTGACATAAAGTGTGAGGTGTATGTTTGTGTAAGACAGCATAATGTTACTGGCACTGTTGTAACGAAACAATAATAAATTACACATCAAAGTTGTAACCTCAAACCAAGTCAAGTCAAGTCAAGTCACTTTTATTGTCATTTCGACCATAACTGCTGGTACAGCGCATAGTAGAAATGAGACAATGTTTTTCAGGACCATGGTGTTACATGACACAGTACAAAAACTAGACTGAACTACGTAATAAAAAAAAACACAGAGAAAGCTACACTAGACTACAGACCTACACAGGACTGCATAAAGTGCACAAAAACAGTACCGGCATTACAATAAATAATGAACAGGACTGTAGGGCAAGGTGTCAGTCCAGGCTTCGGGTATTGAGGAGTCTGATAGCTTGGGGGAAGAAACTGTTACATAGTCTGGTCATGAGAGCCCAAATGCTTCGGAGCCTTTTCCCAGACGGCAGGAGGGAAAAGAGATTGTATGAGGGGTGCATGGGGTCCTTCATAATGCTGTTTCCTTTGTGGATGCAGCGTGTAGTGTAAATGTCCGTGATGGTGGGAAGACAGACCCCGATGATCTTCTCAGCTGACCTCACTATCCGCTGCAGGGTCTTGCGATCCAAGATGGTGCAATTTCTGAACCAGGCAGTGATGCAGCTGCTCAGGATGCTCTCAATACAAACCCTGTAGAATGTGATGAGGATGGGGGTGGGAGATGGACTTACCTCAGCCTTTGTAAAAAATAGAGATCCTGCTGGGCTTTCTTTGCTATGGAGCTGGTGTTGAGGGACCAGGTGATATTCTCCGTCAGGTGAACACCAAGAAATTTGGTGCTCTTTACGATCTCTACCGAGGAGCCATCATTGTTCAGTGGGGAGTGGTCGCTCCGTGCTCTCCTGAAGTCAACAACCATCTTTTTTGTTTTGTTCACATTCAGAGACAGGTCGTTGGCTCTGCACCAGTCCGTTAGCCACTGCACCTCCTCTCTGTAAGCTGACTCATCGTTCTTGCTGATGAGACCCACCACGGTCGTGTCATCGGCGAACTTGATGATGTGGTTCGAGCTGTGTGTTGCAGCACAGTCGTGGGTCAGCAGAATGAACAGCAGTGGACTGAGCACACAGCCCTGGGGGGCCCCCATGCTCAGTGTGATGGTGTTGGAGATGCTGCTCCTGATCCAGACTGACTGAGATCTCCCAGTCAGGAAGTCTAGGATCCAGTTGCAGAGGGAGGTGTTCAGGCCCAGTAGGCTCAGCTTTCCAATCAGTTTCTGAGGGATGATTGTGTTGAATGCTGAACTAAAGTCTATGAACAGCATCTGAACATATGTGTCTTTTTTATCCAGGTGGGTTAGCGCCAGGTGGAGGGTGGTGGCAATGGTGTCATCTGTTGAGTGGTTGGGACGGTACCCAAACTGCAGGGGGTCCAGTGAGGGGGGCAGCAGGGTCTTGATATGCCTCATGACGAGCCTCCCGAAACACTTCATGATGATGACCAGGCCTTTTGGCCTAAGAAGTCCATTTTAGCAGCTTGTCCAAAGGGCCTTTGTTGCTATAAAAAAGACTGATTTGAATTCTTGTCACTTCCTGCAGAGAATTACAAGTTTCAGAAGTGCATCAGAGGCTAGTGATGGAGGGAATTGTTTGAGAAGAACCCTGAGCCATTCCCACTCCACTGGGCAGTGGAATGATTGTATGAAATTGTGTAAACCAGCTGATCACAATTCAGCACTTATGATCTTAGGTCACTGAGGAATGAAGTACAATGGGCTGTCTCACCTCACAGACAAAGTTAGGATTTACTAACGGATGACACCATTCATAAAGTTCATTTGTCCCCCTTCTCCATCCAACAATATTTTGAAATAAATTGCTTCCAAGAGCTGGGAGAGATGTAAAATATATAGAATTGTTTTGGAAGTTTGCAGACTTGACCAATTCATTCATAGATGTTGTTAGCTTGTTCTCCAGTTCCGCTACAGTGTAGGAGGTTTGACGCTTATGAACAACATTTTAAGAATACAATAAACCAAATGAAATCTGCAGGTGTTGCATATCGGAAGAAGAAAGGGGTAACACTGGGTCTGCATAACATTCCGGGGAACATATAACAAGCCTTTGGCCAACTGAGTGCACTGACAGAATTAAACTAATCTTAAATAAATCCCTTCTTCATCAACATCCCATCAGATTCTACAAATGATCAGAGCACGGGGACCATTTAACCTATTTTGTGACGTGGGCACTGATGCACCATCAATAACTCACTCTGAGACGTAAGGCGAGATATCGGCTTTTATTGACTGGAAGAAGGAACCAGGAGTGAGTGTCTATCATACAATGTCCTGGAGACTGAGGCCGAGCGTCAGGCCGCAGATCTCCTTTATACAGGGGCCTGTGGGAGGAGCCACAGGAGCAGTCAGCAGGGGCATGTCCCGACAGGCACATAGTTCACCACAGGCACACTGGGAGGAAACCCATGCAGTTACCAGAGAGAACATGCAAACTCCACATAGACAGCATCTGAGGTGAACCTGGCTTCCTGGAACTGAGAGGCAGCAGCTCTACAAAGTGTGCAGTCGGGTGTGAACAAACTCAGTTGTTTCTATCACTGGTCAGTACTGGAGGGTTATTGACCCCAGGTAGTAATTCCCGCATCTTGCTACCTGTTTGCTGTGTTTTCTGTCTGCCGAGGTTCTGCCGCTCTAGGGTTAACTTGGGAAAAACTGCATTAAATTGGAAATCATACTGTGTTCGGCAGTAACATCTAATGCAGAAAACAAGATTTAAGCAGAACTGAACGTCTGCGGGTTATGTTGATGTGAAAATCCTCAATAGATTGGAAACTGAACCAAAATAGAAATGAGAACTTTCGTATCTGGCAGAATATTTAATTGAAACCGAAAATGCTGGAGCTGCTCCATTGGTCAGACAATATCTCTGCAGAGGGAAACAGCATTAGTACTTCAACTACGTGAACCTTCATCAGAATGGAAGCTGACCTGGAATGCTAAATCCATTTTTCACTCTTCACAGACACTGCCTGACTGGCTGAATATTTTCAAGCATTTTTGCTTTTGTTTCGGTTTCCCAACATTTACAAGATTTTTGCTTCAGAGATTAATATTGTGGGCCAATATCCATTTAAGGACATTGAATGTTACAATATTTTTATTGTCCACTTTGTAAAGTTCTGATTTCCATCTACAGGAGTTTATTTATTAATGTGTCAAGTGCTTTGAAAGTTATCAGGCTAAATTTGATTTTTGAAGGCTGGCTGCATTTGTTTCTAATGATAAATGTAACTGATGGCATTATTTTAAAACTCCATTTCTAAATTTCCAGTCTTTCCAAGATCCTCCCAGCCTCTCGAGCCTTGTCAAATTCTCCAACTCTTCATGAATCCCGTACTCTTCCAATCCGGTTGAATGGACATTTTTCCACCCAGCTGTGTCTTCAATCAGCTGCTCCAAAGCTCAGAGGCTGCTCTCTACGGATCACTCCCTTCCTTCAAGCATTGAAAACTTTGACTTACAAAGTCTGTCCTTGCCTGTGTGTCAGTGTTTGATCTGATGAGGTTCCTATAATGTGTCAAAGGTAACTGGTAACTTGGTTTATTGTCACTTACGCTGAGGTACCGAGGGAAACTTTTCTTTGCATTGCCATCCATACAGATCATTTCACTGCTTCAGGGCATCAGGTGGTGAAAGAGAAAAACGACCACAGAATGAAGGATAGAATATTGAAGTTATAGAGAAAGCATAACAGTAACATGTAAGACCATTATCAAGCAGATTGTGAGGCCAGGGGTCCGTTTATCATAGAAAAAGTCTGATCAATAGTCTTTAACAGTCATTTTTTCAATATTAGATATATAATTGGAATCATTTTCTCATACGTCTATATTTTGAAAGACATGTCCTGTTTTGCTGCAGGTTACCTCTGCGAACTCTCAAGGTCATTTCCTCGCAGTGCCTGCCTGAAGTGCTTCTATGTTCCCTGTATGAAGACCAGGAATACTGGCAGAGTAAAGGGCAACTCTCCCTTTCGATACTGGGCGATAGAATTCGTAAGAGAGCTCAGCTTCTCTTGCAGCAGATGACTGATGGACACATAAAGCACAAGAGGGCATACGTGTGAAAGGCAAATAATATTTGAACTTGTGTTTGTCTTTATCAAGCCTGCTTTACCAGTGCAGAAAGATGAGCAGTATAGAGGAACCAGTTTATGTTCATGCAGAACTCCCACCAAATGCCCCATACAGAAATAAATGTTGTTAAGAGTTATTTTCTCGGTTCTTTAGCTGCTCCTGGACTACAAACTTAGAAGCTCGTAGGTGAAACACAAAGCATTGAAATGACTCTTGGGGTAGCTGGACACAACTGGAATAGTGTCTGATCAAATAATTCAGGAGAAATAGCAGTAAGGAAAGCAGGATGCAATGTGAATATTCCCTATAATCGATCAGATAGGTAGAGGTACCACATATCAGCTTCTGTAAAATACAGTGGGTGACCAATGGAGAGGTGCCTCATCTCAAAACTCTGGCATTGTGCACAAACAAAGATGATCAAGAGTATTACAATGAGCTACTTACCACACCTGGCAGCATGGAAAATTGCCCAGCTACGTCCTGTTTACAAAATGAAGGAGAAATTCCACCCAGGTAATGCCTGCCAATCAGTCTCCTTCTCCATCTTTCGAAAAGCCATGGAAAGTGCAGCCAACGAGCCACCAGGGGACCGTTGGTCTCTGACTCCCTGCTCACCAATGGCATGGTTTTGGTTCCAGCCAGACCACTCAAACCCAGGCCCAGGTCCGCATGAATGCAGCATTGATTCAAATATGGATTAATGTGCTGATTGTGAGGTAAGATTGACTACTCTTGAGATCAACTGACTGAGTGTGGTATTATGTAGTCCTCATAAAGCTATAGTCACAGGCATCAAGGACAAAACGTTCCAGTGGCTGGAGTTGTACCTTGCTCAAGGGAAGTGGCTGTGGTTATGTGTGGTCAGTCACTCCAGGTCCGGGTTGAGGCCACAGAGTCCTTGGCTCTTTCATCAATGACCATCATTAAAAGAATAATGGGAATGTTTTCTGATGAAAGCACAATGTTTAATTTCATAACCAATTCCTGGGCAAATGAAGCAATATGCCTGTAAACTTCACAGCTTCTAAACACAAGAAGTTCTGTAGATGGTGGAAATCCAGAGTAATACACACAAAATGCTGGAGGAACACAGCAGGTCAGGCGGCATTTATGGAGAAGAATAAACAATCAACATTTTGGTCCAGATGATCCTTTATGCTCTTCCCATACAACTTAGTCAACATTCAGGTGCAGGTCAACAAATGTCAAATAATGACCATCTACAAAAAGGGTCTCACAACCCTTGACATTTCACAGTGTTGCCACTGCCAGGTCCCCTATTATTGACCAGGAAGCAAGTGGACCAGCCATATACCAGCAGGTCAGACTCTGAGTGTCTTGTTGTGATTGACTTTTTTCCGAGCATCCCAAAACATTCTGACCGATACAGGGCACAAATCAGGAGTGTGGTAGATTACTCTCAGCTTGCTTGAATAGGTGCAACTCTCAAGAGAAGGCAGCTTATTGATGAACACCACCTTAAGCATCTATTACCACCACCACTGGTGCACAGTAGCCACAACGTGTACCACAAACCAAGTGCACTGCAGCTATAGTAATCATTTGAGCGATTCCCACTGTTCTTTTAATGATGGTCATTGATGAAAGAGCCAAGGACTCTGTGGTCTCAGGAAGTCCTGCAGTGACTGGCCACACATAACCACAGCCATTTCCTTTGAGCAAGGTACAACTCCAGCCACTGGGATGTTTTCCCCTTGATGCCCGTGACCATAGCTTTATGAGGACTACACTCATTCAAACACTGCTTTGCTCCTCCAAGCCCTGGAGCTTCTACCACCAAGAAGGACCAGAGCAACAGCTGCAAGGAAGCAGCATCGTCTACAAATCCCTTCCAAATCACAAATCGTCTTGACTTTAAAATATGTCGACAACCTTTCGCTGTCGCTGCATTTAAATTCTTGAACTCCCTTGCCAACAGCATTGTGAGAGCACCATCACCACTCAGACGAGAATCGTTCAAGAAGGCAGCTCCTCGCCATCTTCTCAAGGAGAGCTAATGATGGATAATAAAGTTTTGCCTTGAGGTCAAACTGAATAAAGATCATCTGCCCGTTCTCATTACCCATAGATGTTTCAGCTAAACCAATAATCCGGCACCGCCAGAACTTTGGTGCTGGAATAACAGATCTTCAGCAATGTAAGTTGCTACTCTTATAAAAATAGCAGCACAACTTTGTTTCTTTTTTTTAAAACACAAGTGATTCTGCACATGATAGAAATATTGACCAACTCACACAAAGTGCTGAAGGAACTCGGCTAATCAGGCAACAGTCCATTTGATGAGCCGATGTCTTGGTCAAGATCCTTCACCAGAACTGGGAAGGAGGCCAGAATTAGAAGGTGGGGGAGGGGGAGCAGAAGGAGGTGGTAGCTGAAACCCGGTGAGGAGACAGGTGAATTGAAGAGGTAAAGGGGTGAATAGAAGGAATCTGATTGGAGAGGACAGTGGACCATGGAAGAAAAGGAAAGGGGAGGGGTATAAGAAGGTGATGGGCAGGCAAGGAGAAGAGAATAGCTGAAAGGGTAACCAGAATGGGGAATGGTAAAAGAGAGGGAGGGGAGCAATTTTCAGAAGTTAGAGAAATCTGTGCTCATGCCATCATGTTGGAGCTTACCCAGATGCAATATGAGATGTTGCTTCTCCAGCCTGAGTTCGGTCTCATTCGTGGCAGTAGAGGCGGCCATGGACAGACAGGTCAGAATGTGATTAGGTCAAATTGAAATGGGCAGCCACCAGGAGATCCTGCAGCGAACAGAGCCAAGGTACTGGATGATGCACCCTCCCCACAATATGCACTGGGGCTCGTCGATGCAGAGGAGGCCGCACAGGGAGCACCGGATATGATAAATAGCCCAGAGAGATTCGCAGGTGATGTGTCGCCTCACCTGGAAGGACTGTTTGGTGGTGAGGGAGGAGGTGTAGGGGCGGATGTTACTCAGGAGTATAATAGATTTTACAGTGAACCTGCTGAGTTTAGAGAGAGCACCGGAAACAGAATCTTGGTGAGTTTAAAAGGAGAATGGGAAATGGAACCACATGGACCCGATGCTCATGTTAGATTATTGAAATTTTACTGTACTACAATATTCAAAGGCAATAATCCATTTTAATAACATAAGAAGCTTGTCTTGTCTGTTTATCTAGATGTAAGGGAAAATGCAATAAAACAGCTAGCTGGCAGTGCAACTAAACTTTGAATTAGCCAGGCCAGAGATACTTAATAATTACATACTTAGCCTTGAATATTTTCAGAAAAAAAGAGAAAATATCTGTCTAATTTGCAACTAACCCTGGCTATTGGGTTCAAGAATGTGAACAATAATGCTTTGAAACTTCATACAGACTGGCAGCAGAATAATAATTTGTCTGTTACAGGATACAATGAACTTGGACAAAACATGAGCATTACCATCAGTTCTCTATTGGCCAATTTGTTCTATTACTCAAGGAAAATATCAACCCCAAGGCTCCTGTCTTTACAAAACAGCTCAAAAGCCTGCATTTGCAAACAGTCCTGTCCAGTCAAAAATGTGGTCTGTGTCACGGCTAAAATATCTAATGCAAGGGAGCCAGCAATGAACTCTGTCGATAAGTGAAAAGCAGAAGCTGCAAGTGCTGGTCTAAAACATACAAATGCTGGGAGCATTCAGTGCTCAGGCTGCATTTCTGGAATGAGGAACAGTTAACATTTCAGGCCATTAGTTCTGTTTCTACTTTCCATTACAGCCTTTCTCTGGCTGTCAGTGACGCTGTTCAATTCTTTGATATAATTGAGCAAATGGTGCCCAATTCATGCAGTTCTCTATAATCCACCAGCCAGGTCAATTTTACATCTGATCTGTCATGTACAGTTGGTGATTAGGGTCTGAACTGTCTGTTCTTGGCCCAGTGTCAGAACAAAGTGGATCCACGCTCCTGTTCAACCACATGCTCTAAGTTGATATCCAACGTGTCATCTCTCACATTAGTTGTTAAACTGAGATCTCTGTCTTCCTTTCAGGAGGATGAAGGAGATCCAAGGGTGCTATTTGAGAAGGTGCAGTCTTGGTCTTCTAGTATCCTACCTGGAGAGCTTCCAAGTTTGATTCTGAATACGTTGATCATGGGACATCTGATCGCATTACATGTGATTTTCCGTCCTGCGCCAGTTTACCTAGTGAAGGCTGAGTCCCTGGAATAACACTGCTTGTGACCTTGTGCCTGTTGTTGCCATGCCAGAAGTCCAGAAAGCTGCTCGTCAACAGAGGCAGAGGGGATGCAGTGGGCAGGAAGGATGGGAACCTAACAGTGGAAGGGTGGGTAGGTTTATATAGAAAAGTTAAATTTATATAGAAAAATATCTCCCAAGCATGCATATGATAATAATTGCTTAACTTGTTTTAATGTTGCTGATTAGACAAAATACATAGACTGTAGAACACTACAGCACAGTACAGGCCCTTCAGCCCATGATGTTATGCCGACCTGTTAACCTCCTCTAAGATCAATCTAACCCTTCTGTCCTACACAGCCCTCCATCCCTCTATCATCCATGTGCTTATCTAAGAGTTTCTTGAATCCCCTAATGCATCTGCCTCGACCACCATCCCTACAGGGCGTTTCATGGACTTAACACTCTGTGTAGAGAAAACTTACCTCTCCATCCCCTCAATACATTCTCCCCGTTACCTTAAAATTACGTTCCCTCGGATTAGCCATTTCTGCCCTGGGAGAAAGTCTCCGGCTGTCCATTTAATCTGTGCCTCTTATCAACTCGTACACCTCCATCAAGGTAGCTCTCATCCGCTTTCACTCCAGAGAGAAAGTCCCTGGCTCACTCAGTCTATCTTCATTAGACATGCTTCCTAATTCAGGCAGTAAATATCCTCTGCACTCTCTCCAAAGCTTTCACATCCTTCCAATAATGAGCCAACCAGAACTGAACACAATATTCCAAGGGTGGTCTAAGCAGGACTTTATAGAGCCGCAACGTGACCTCGGGGCTCTTGAACCTAATCCCCTGACTAATGGAGACCAATACAGCAGGTAATAAACCCAGGTAAAGTAATGCCATGGGATTTACCTGCAATCATCTGCAGTCATTGTGTTCATGCCTTATTTGAAAATGGCAAGTACAACATTCCCAGTCCCATAGGTGGCCTCTATTTTGGTTCATTCTTTGAAGTGGGACTTTTCAAAGTTAAAGTAAATTTTATTATCAAAGTCACGATATAAAACCCTGAGATTAATTTTCTTGTGGGCATACTCAGCAAATCTATAGAGAAGTTACTATGACAGAATCAATGATGATCAACCAAGACACAAACTGCAAATGCAAATATAAATAAATACCAAGAACATGAGATAATGAGATAGAGAGCCCTTAAAAGTGAGATCACTGGTTATGAGAGCATTTCAATGGTGGGCAAGTGAGTGTAGTTAACCACTTTGTTCAAGAGCCTGATGATCGAGGGGTAGTAACTGTTCTTGAACCTGGTGGTGTGAGTCCTGAGGCACCTGTACCTTCTACCTGATGACAGTAGTGAGGAGACAGCATGGCCTCTGAAAATGAATGTTGATTTCCTACAGCAGGGCAATGGTTGGGAGGGCTTTTCCCGCGATGTACTGGGCTGAATTCACTATCTTTTCCATTCAAAGCCATTGGTGTTTCCATACCAGGTTGTAATGCAGCTAGTCAATATATTCCCCATTACACATATACAGAAGTTTGTCAACGTCTTAGATGTCATGCTGAATCTCTGCAGACTCATAAGGAAGTAGAGACACTGCTATGTGTGCTTCCTTCACAAATGCACTTTCGTACTGCATCCAGGACAGGTCCTCTGAAATAGTAACACCCAGTTACTTAAAGTTGCTAGCCCTCTCTAATGCTAAGCTCTGATCCTCCAATGAGAACTGGCTTAAATCCTCAACTGATTGTCATGGCAATAGTGTTACCTAGCGATAGCAGACTGTAGAAAGAACAGTACAGGAGATCCTACAGCCTGTGCTCTCTCCTGTAACATCACTTCCTCCCCTTCAAGGATCAAGAATCAACTTTATTCACCACGTACATTTACACGTATTAGGAATTTGCTGTGGTGTGTTGATGGGACATGCAACCGTAAACAACAACAATCCACACTTGTAAAGAATAAAGAACTATAGAAAATATAAAGTTAGAGGTTAGAGTGCAGATATAGAATAAACATAAATACCGGCATGTATTTACAATGTAACCAGCATTATAAAACTTGTTTAAAGTGTTTTCAGGGCAGTGCAGTGAAAGGGTGAAAAGTGAAAATACAGAGGGTGGGGGCTACCTTGTTACAGCTTTTGACCAGATTAACTGCCGGGGGGAAGAAGGTTATAAGATGGCATGGCTTTAGTTTTAATCATCCTCTTTCTTGTCCTCTTCAAAAACTAATTCCAGTTTTTTTCATTTCGAATCTCCCAACTCAACGTTTCAGTCATGGTCAGCTGGGAACTTTCTTTTCCCCTCCCCCCTTACTCCCTCCAATGAGAATCCTTCATCTCATTTACCTAAACTTTCACTCTTTCCCTACAGTGTCGACAGCAGGATTCTCTCACCCCTCTCTGCTCCCATCTTGCCTGGGGTCCACAGCTCCCTTGGCTAATGATAGGAGTCCATGGCATAAAAAAGGTTGGGAGCCCTTGCACTCCGTTGTTTCTCCTCCCGGATCTGCCGAGTGTGTTGGTCATGGTGCCACCTCATTTGTCTGGGCCTCTTCTTTCCTCACAACTGACCCTTGGATCTCCATCCTAGACTTCCAAAGTCATTGTCAAAATAAATTTATCATCAAAGTATGCACACGTCACCATACACTACACTGAGATTCATCTTCTTGGAGGCATTTACAGAAAATTAAAGAAACACAGTAGAATTTATTTTTTAAAATACCAGACATAAACAAAGACTGCCAGACAACCAATGTGCAAAATAAGACAAAACGTGCAAATAATATAAATAAACAAACAAACAAACAAACAAATAAATAAATAAACAAACACTGAGAACATAAGTTGCAGAGTCCTTGAAAGTGATTCTGTTGGTTCTGGAGTCAGTTCAGGAGGAGCGATGTTAATCAGCCTGAGATGTTTGTCTGTTCCTGGACCTGGTGGAGTACGACGAGGTACAACGGTGGTAGTGACCAGAGAGCATGGCCTAGACGATGGACGCTGCTTTCTTGTGACAGTGCTCCCTGCAAGTGTGCTGAGGGAAGGGAGGGTTTGTCTGTGTCGGACTGGGCTGTATCCACCACTTTCTTGTAGACTTCTCAGTTCCTGGACATTGGTGTTTGCATTCCAGGCTGTGGTTCAACCAGTCGCGGAACTTTCCTCTGTGCATTACCAAAGTTTTAGATGACATGCCGTATCTGTGCAAACTTCGAAGAAAGTAGAGGTGCCGTTGTGCTTCCCTGTGATGGCACTTCCGTGCTGGTCCCAGGACAGATCCTCCGACATGGTAACTACCAAAGATTTAAACTTACCGACCCTCTGCACTTCCGATCCCCCAATGAGGACTGGTTCATGGACTTTTTCCTTGTGTAGTCAATAAACATCTCTTTGGTTTTGCTGACATTGAGTGAGAAGATGTTGTTTTGGCACCACTCAACCAGTTTTTCAATCTCCCTCCTACAGTATGTGCCAATTTGCTAGCACCCTTGATCTGGACAACAATAATGCTGTCATCAGCAAATTTAAACGTGGCATTGGAGCTGTACTTAGTCACAACTCATAAATATAGAACATATAACTAGGATTGTAACTTTGAAACATACATACTTCAGATGTAAACCTATGAAAAGTATGAACCTCCTGTATGTAATACAGTGGCCGGTGAGAGTATCTTCTGCCGCTGTAGCCCATCTACTTCAAGGTTCGATGTATTGTCTGTTCAGAGATACTCATCCACACACCACTGTTGTAATGAGTGGTTATTTTAGTTACTGTCATCGTCCAGTTAGCTTGAATCAATATGACCGTCCTCCACTGACCTCTCATTAAAAAGGCAATTTCGCCCAGAGAACTGCCACTCACTGGATTTTTTTTGGTTTTTCACACCATTCTCTGTAAACTCTAGAGACTGCTGTGTATGAAAAACCCAGGAGATAAGCAGTTTTTGAAATACTCAGACCACCCTATCTGGCACCAACAATCATTCCACGGCCAAAGTCATTTAGTTCATGTGTCTTTCCCCTTCTGTTGTTTGGTCTGAACCACAACTGAACCTCTTGACCATGTCTGCATGCTTTTATAATTGAGATGCTGCCACATGATTGGCTATGTGCATTAACGATCATGTACAGGTGTACCTAATAAAGTGACTACGCAGGGTAGATGTCCATGTTTCAGCTTTACTGTAAGCAATGGAGCAACTAACAGTTGTGGAGGTTGAAGTTCATGTTAACATACTGGATTAATTTGAGGGAGCAGATTATGTTGGAAGACTTGGGAATGTCACAAGAAGAGTGATTTTAGTTTTGGGAGGCTGGGTTCTTATCACACTAGGAACATGGGTTTGCTGGTTTATGCAATATGTCCCACTGTAGCTTTCTTGGTAACCCCACCTTGTTTTTTCCCAGTGGCTTTAGTTGATTTTAGGTTATGTGATTCAATGAAGTCTAAATACTCTGATATACCTAAGGGTTCATCAATATGTTAAGGAAAATTATTGTGATATGTTAACCATTTTTACTGATGGATCGAAAGATAATTTAACCCGGAATGTTCGTGTGGCTGTTTTTGTGCCGGAATTGCAGATAACGATAAAGAAATGGTCTTACTAACCATTAATCAGTGTATACTGCAGAAATGGCTGCCATCATTTTGGGCTTACAGTGGGTGGAGGAAATCTGCCCTTGCAAAGCTGGAAGTTGTTCAGATTCTTTTTCAGTTTTGACGAATCTTAAAACAGGTCATTCCAGCAGGAGGTCAGATTTACCGCTGGACGCTCTTCAGACTTTATTTCATATTCAAAGTATTGGTTTACGTGTCCTTTTCTTGGGGGTCCCGGCACACAGAGGTGTTGAGGGGAATGAGCAGGTCGATTATTTGCCAAAAAAGCTGTTAAAATTTCAACTGCGGATATAGACCTTCGTCTTATCAAATCAGAACCTAAGGGGTCAGTGGAGCTAAGGACTCAAGGATTATGGCAAGACTTGTGGGATAATGGGCATAAGGGGAGACTCCTTTACAGAATACATAAAACTGCTGGACTGATGGGAGAAGGGGGTAAAACAAGAAAGGAAGGAATTATATTGACAACTTAGAATTGGGCATACGGGATTAATTATTCCTTGTATCTAGTTGGAAAACCACTCTGGGGTGTGTAGATTTTGTCATCATTATGAAACAGTTGAACCCATTCAATTACAATGTGAAGCATATAAGGTTGAAAGAAATCAAATGCAGGCTTCACTATTATCTTTGGGGTTAATAGCCTTCATTTAAAAATTTTACTAAGTTATTTAATTCACAATATTGTCTTTCATTGTTTACAATTTATAGGACTTTTTGGAATTACTTAGTTTTCATTTGATAAAGAACTAGAGAGAGTTTTGTTTCCCAATCTACACCACACTCCAGTCCAGTTGGTGGCGGTAAAGCACCTTTAAGTGGGACTTAAGTCAGGAGAAGAAGAACATATCCGCCCTGACAAACTATCTTATTCACACTTTTCACAGCTTATATCTTCTTCCAGATCTCGGTCTTCACTCTCCCCAGCTCCAATCCCTAACTTTCCTCATCACTGTTCTCCTTTCTGCGGCACACAGCGCTCTATCATACTCTGACGAAGCCTTCCCCCCTCCCACTCACTCCACACACCTACCTACTACACCCTCTGCCTTTTCATGTACTAATTCACGTGACGTGGGCATAACTAGTATTTATTTTCACTCCTTATTTGTGCTTGAACTAAAAAGAAATAGACAATGCAGGATTAAAACAGGCCCCTGGGCCTATCAAATCGGCACTGCCCATCAATCAACTATTTTCACACTAACCTTACACTAACACACTTAATTCCACCCCCCCCCCCCCCACTGCCCCCAACCCCATCACCTGCTTCTATGACACACTCACCCAGTCAGGGCAATTTACAGTGGCTATGTAACCTGCCAAACATCACATGTTCCGGATGTGGGAGGAAAGTGGGGCAAATACAGGAAACCCTCATGGTCACTGGGGTCTTACAAACTCCACAAAGATAGCATTGAGGTCAGGATTGAACCCATGTTGCTCGGGCTATCAGACAGTAGTGCATGAATTAAAAACCCTTGCTCCCACTGCACTGGTAGTTCTGGGATCTATGGGCCTGTACTTTGGTTGTTAATTTAGTAGGTTAACCACAATTGTACTGTAAGCCCAGCCTAAACCCCAGGCTCACCCAGTCATTGAATCTAACAATTCTCTCTTTCTTCAAAGTCTTACCTCCAGCCTCCCTCCCTGCAGAGTCCCTATTCCCTCCCTCCACCAAAACCAAATTATAATCATTCTTCTCTCCTAATCCCGTTCTCCACCCTCCCTCTCTCCTGATTGACCTGATGGACCTTTGTCCATCCTGGACCCTGGCCTGCTCCTGCCTCTCTCTTCTCAAAACCATGGCGATTGGGTGATCGGTGCTGATGTTAACACCCAACCCGTGTCTGTAAACTTAAAACCCCGGTTTAGTTGTGGGGAACTACAGGAGACCAAAGCTGGCAGCCATTAAACTTTCAACTTACATCTTATTCCTCTGGATTGTTACAGTGTTCTTCATGGGCCCTTGCTGGGCACACAGGCTCCTCTATTTCTAATACATTAACAAAGGTTACCAATCTTTTCAGTCTGAAATAAGATTATTTTCAAGACCCAGCTAATAGGGTTTGGAGCGGGTTACAGACATAGAGAGGAGTATAGGGACAGAGGGGGTTGTAGAGACAGGGAGGAGTGTAGGGGTGTGAGAGGGTTACAGAGATACGGAGGAGTGTAGACCCAGAGGGGGTTACAGACATAGAGAGGAGTATAGGGCCAGAGGGGGTTATAGAGATAGGGAGGAGTGTAGGGGTGTGAGAGGGTTACAGAGATAGGGAGGAGTGTAGGGGCCAGAGGGATTTAAAGAGATAGGGAGCAGTGTAGGGACCAGTGGGAGTTACAGTAATAGAGTGGTGTAATGGCCAGAGGGAGATACAGAGATAGCGAGGAGTGTAGGGGCCAGAGGGGGTTATAGAGATAGGGAGGAGTGTACGGGCCTGTGGGGTTACAGAGATAGGGAGGAGTGTAGGGGCCAGAGGGGTTACAGAGATAGGGAGGAGTGTAGGGTCCTGAGGGGGTTACAGAGATAGGGAGTGTAGGTGCCAGAGGGGTTACAGAGATAGGGAGGAGTGTAGGGTCCTGAGGGGGTTACAGAGATAGGGAGGAGTGTAGGGGCCAGAGGGGTTACAGAGATAGGGAGGAGTGTAGGGGCCAGAGGGGTTACAGAGATAGGGAGAAGTGTAGGGGCCGGGGGGGGGGGTTACAGAGATAGGGAGGAGTGTAGAGGCCTGAGGGGTCACAGAGATACAAAGGAGTGTAGAGGCCAGAGGGGGTTAGAGATAGGGAGGAGTGTAGGGTCCTGAGGGGTTACAGTAATATAGAGGAGTATTACTCTGATGTCTCCCCTAAACTTCCCTCCCTTAATTTTGTACATATGCCCTCTGGTGTTTGCTGTTCGTGCCCTGGGAAAAAGGTACTGGATATTCACCCTATCTATGCCTCTGTCAAGTTCCTCTTCAATTATTCCCAATGATCTACCCATGATGCAGCAGAGCAGTGCAATCACTCGAGTTGAGTATGATGTTTTGCTAATAATGTTGCCTATTGGTGGGTGACTTAATCTGACAAGTTTGGCTCGATTTCCTTAATGGAGAACATCTTTATTTAATGTGAGGAGTCTGATGCTTGGCCCACCATCGCAAGTTCCTTGAAAAAATCGGGGTTGGGATCCAGTGGCATGGATTGCAAAATGACTGGGGATCCTTTACTGTTGTCTCCAGTTTCACTGCCATTGTGAGGTGTTAGCACCTTCCATCAGTTTCACTGTTGAGGTCACCCCATGTCTGGAACGTACCCCTCGACCTTACCGCCAAGAGAGAGCCTACCTGGAGCTAAGCTCACCATGACAGGTGACCATCCGCGGTGAAGGATGTAGCATGTGCTTTTTAATATGCACATGCTGATCCCATTTATGCGGCACACTTGAATGACAATGTGAATGACAATGATCTCAGAAAAGTTCAAAGTACATTTTTTATCAAAGTCTGTATGCAGTACACAACCCTGAGATTTGTCTTCCCACAGACAACCACAAAACAAAGAAAACCATGGAACCTGTTCAAAGCAGAACAGCCCTCCCTCCATGCACAAAAAAATCACGTAAATGGCAACAAAAATAGCTTATGGCAAAGGAGATAAATTTTAACACTGATATGACTTTGCATGTTCTTATTATTAATTAAGACTGTTGCATTTTGCAGAGAAAAAAGGTTGATTGAGATTTCAGAGGTTGGAAATCTGCTATAAGAAGCGAAGGTGCTAGAAACGCTCAGTTAACGCATCAGGTCCCCAACCCTCCCTCAGCACACCCTGATGCATCTCGAGTTTGGGGCAGGCGGGTCACTCCTGCTTCCGTATCTGTGTGTCTTTCTGAAGACTTTGTCGTCAGCCACGTGGTCTGATTTTTCTGAACACAAAATGAAACGGAAAAATGAACCAAAAATGAAAACACAAGTTATAATTTGATGTAAAACTTACCTCCCAATGGAGTCATGACAGATACTGCATTACACCAAGTTCTTTCTGTCAGTGTAAAACATGTTTTTGTCACACTATCCTTAGATTAAATATCACTTTGAACTGACATGTTCTACAGTTTGTACACATCAGTTATTTCTGGTGAGTATGTCTTTATTCCCTCTGTTCAATGTTGCTTTTATTAAGAGTGACTCAGCAAAGCTGATCTATTTTCTGAGCATCTTTGATCTGTTTGAATTATTCTGGGAAAGGCCTTTTTAAACAAATATTGGAAGCTCAGATAATTCTCAGTGCCATTTGCCTGAGCCCTGCTGATGCAAAGGAAAATGTGGAAGATTCATATTTACAAATGTCATCTCTCAAACTGTTCCATGACAGGAACAACATCTGGAATAATGAAATACAGCTAGACCCATCACATCTGTACTGTCTAAAAGAAATGAAAGCCCTTCAACCCATTGCATCCCCGGCCGCTGTTAGAAAGAACAATCCCTTTAGTTGTCTCTGCATATTCCTACCCCTAAGGACAGAACCGTGGCACAACTGGTAGTAGTGGTGCAATCGCGCACGTTGAATATGATGATCCCTTAAGAGTTTGTCTATTGATGAGCCTCAGTTACTGTGGAGGGTACTCGTGACTAGAGGCTCCCACACCTCATGATCCTGCCCTCTTTGCCACTTGCTGGTCACAAAGGGACTTTAGCAGGAGGTTAGGTTGGATTGCCTTAGTGGAGACCACATGTGTGACTTTGTTTAACGTGGGGAGGCTGACACACAGGCAGCCACCAAACGGTCCTTGGCAGATCAGGGTCAGGGTGCAGTGGCATGGAATGCAGGAGAACTGGGGAACCTTCACTGCTATTGTGACTGCCCCAGGTCCTGACTGGATTGCTCTCTGTTTGAAACCTCCCCCTTGACCTTCCCAACGAGGAGCTAAGTACCAGATAGCTGAACTCCAGGTCGTATCTCTCTCAGGATCTCAGGGATTCACAAGCCTCGCTGCCGTGATGAGGTGAGCATCCTCAGAGAAGGGGCAACTAGTGCAGCTAACTCACAGCTCCTGAGATCCAGCTTCAGGCCCAACCTCTGGTGCTGTCCATTTGTGCAGTGGAGGTCCCAAATTTGTTTCCCTTTACCAGCAAAATTCCAAGCAGTTATTTCTGATTTTTGTTTGCTAATCTCCTTAAATCTCTTCCCTCTGGTTGCCATGTCTACAACCACTGGAAAACTGTTATTTACTCTGTAAAGTGTAGATGAATATATGTGCACTCCAAGAGACTCCAGTTGCTCTTAAATGACAATAAATTCTCATTCCAACATCTCTTCTACAACATTGTCAAAGCCTTTTCTTCCTTCCTAAAGGATAATACACAGAAATGAATACAATTTTCTAGCTGGAGGTAGTGTCATATTCATTTACAAACTAAGGGCAAGCTACTCTGGCCATTACACAACCAAACCGCACGCCTTTGGGATGTGGGAGGGAACCATGTGGTCACAAGGAGAACATGCACGCTCCATGTAGTTGGGACCAGAGGTCAGGATTGAAACCAGTCTCTGGCACGGGGAGGCAGAGGCTCTTGTAGTTCTGTCACGGAGCCACCTATCAGCACAAACTCTTTGTGGGCTCATTAGATGATCGTAGGAAGATCCTCCAGCCTGCAGGACGCCAGTCATAAAATAATGGGAAGGCCATAAGGATGGAGATGACGAGAAATGTCTTCACTTAGAGTGTGGTGAATGTTTGGAATTCCCTACCCTGAAGGGTCATGGAGAATTCATCCTTGAATGGGTTCAAAACAGAGACATATAGAACTTTAAACACAAGAAATTCTGCAGATGCCGGCAATGCAGAGTAACACACCCAGAATGCTGGTGGGACTCAGCAAGTGCAGGGAGGAATAAACAGTCGATGTTTCATACCAAGACCCTTCAGCAGGACTGGAAAGGAAGTGGGGAGGAGGGCAGAAAATGAAGATGGAGAGAGGGGAAAGAATGCAAGTTACCAGCTGGTAAGTGAAGCCAGGTGAGTTGGGGGGTGGTGAAGTGAGAAGCTGGGAAGGTTTAGGTGGAAAGATAAAGGGCTGGAGAAGGCGGAATCTGATTGGAGAGAAGAGTGTTGCCATGGAAATGCGGATAGGGACCATCGATTGCATGAGCATCGATTTGGTAACTTTCCCCTTCCCCCTTTTTCCATTCCCCACTCTGGCTGCCCTCTTACTGTTCTCCACCCTTTAGAAGCTAGGGCCTCAAGAAGGTGGCGTTCATCATCAAAAACCCCCACCATCCAAGTTGTGCCCTGTTCACGTTACCATCTCTGTCTATCTACTTCTCTCCCCCTCTTCCCTTCCTCTCTATCTCCGCCTCTCTCAGCTTCCCCTCCCTCCCCCATGCCCATGAGTCTGGCTCTATTCGTCATTGTGGTTAATGAATCCAACAGCACAGGTGTGCATGCATTATCCGTCCCACTGGAACACTTCACTTCATACCCAACTGTGCTGAGTGTCACGTGTCAGTGGCCTGCCCACCCCACCAGCCTGTTTGAAGGTGAAATAAACTACGTGCCATCTACACTGCCTTGAGCATGGGCAGTTTATTATGTGACTCTGAAATTCGTACCAATTGAGTCAGTCCATCTCATTCATTCCTTTAAAAATTTAAAGTAAACTTGCTCAAGAGGATATAAAACAGGAATAAAATACAGCAGAAGACGACTGACTTTAAAAAATATTCTGTCATTTGCCATGAAATGTTAGGGTGACGAATGTGAAGTAAATGTTGATAGTAAGCAGCCTATCGAAGATTGAGCTCCTGTGGCTTTGTTTCCTATGCTGAGCATACCCGAGTATGGGTGCACTCTCTAGGGGTACAGTGCAGTGTGGGGGCAGTTCCCTTCACCAGAATGGAAGGAAGGTCAAAGAGTGTCTTCTTCAGGGTCACTCTGGTATCCCAGCTTAGCCCTGCTCAGGATCATCATTGGCAGTAGTCTGGAGCACGAGTCCAGTTGGAAAGGTATTTCATTGAGAACAAACCATAAATAAAGGACATTCCCTCAGTGTGATTCATCAGACATATTTCTAACAAAGGAAACAGTCAAAACCGAAGGGAGATATTTTATCCCGATGTGCCATGAGAATTGGTAATTGGGCATTCCCCTGCCCAGTTTGTGTTTGAACATACTTTTTAGGTTGCAGGAATATTAAAAAATCTGACAAGCTGGGGGAAAAAATCTTTTGAACCAAAGCAATTTTACAAGCAAATAAGCTGCTCTGTGGTTTTTCAATGACAAAAGAAATGTGTTTTTTTCCCCTAACTACATGAGAATATGTTCAAGCTGCCAACTCTAAAGATTTTGACCTAGTTTGTCACATGCTGAAGGACTTTCATGTTTTCAAGAAACAAAACACTTAAGACTCATGTTTATGTAAGTTGATTTATCAATTCCCATCCTAAGCACAAAATTATTCATGGCTTTTAAGGGCAAAAAAAAAGCAAATTGCTTTTATTGTATATCACAGCTGCAGGTCTCCATCAGTTGCTACCAGCTTGGATTATCATGTTGCCTGCTCCAGTATGCAAATATTCATCTGTTGAGATTATCCTGGTGAGTTAAAATGCAAAGATACCTTCAGATCAAAGTCACAGAAGCAGAATTCAATGATAGAAAGTCTGTTACTGTAATTCCCTCTTGCTGTATTTCCTTCTGAATTTAGCCTCATTGCAGAAGAGTGTTGATAGCAAAGATGCTGATAATGGTCACATGGTAGATAGCTTCTGCACTTGCATTATCTTATTCTTTTAGAGGCAGAGATTAGTCCTGGACTTATTTACACATTATATAGGGTCATTGAATCTGAAGGAAGGTAGCAAGCGTACAATCTAATGAATGATTTGAGAGCTCTCGGGAAGGTAATGTTAGTCATTGTTTGATAATCCTCATCAAATGAGCTCCCTGCTTCCTGTCTGATTTTGAAAGTCCATCATGCACTACACAGGGATGAGGCACAGGCCAATCAGGATTTTACAGATGATGGAGCTTCACAAAAAGGGATTTCCCCTATGGTTTCGTTAACCATAATCCTCTGATAAAGATAGAGAATTGCTCAATCACTTCTGAACAAAGAGGAAAGCATTTCCAAAATGTCAAAACCTGTCAACAAAATGTTATGTTTTTTTAATGTACCTCTTAATTATGTGAGTAGTTTGCTGACAACTCTAAATCAGTTGCGGTAAATAGTGCAGCTCAGAGCATAAAGTCATGAAGACATATTGACGTGAGTGAACGAGATCGGTGTAGGAAATTTGTATGGACTGTGAAAGCTGGATCAAAGGATTTTTTTTGAAGAATGCCAGCAGTTCTTTGTGGAATTAGTGACATTTGCTTAATTAATTTTGAGGAAGCTTGAAGCTCTTGCAAAATAGGCCAACAATAGAAGTCCCAAATTTACTGACACATTTATAGTGACTTTATGTCATTGATTTCGGTCTTTGATCGTGTGCTGTTTTTCATTGACTTCTTTGTTCTACTGTGAATCTCTGCAAGGAAATAGCTCTGACAGTGCCAGGTAAATTTACTTTGAACATTGAACTTTGACTTGGCTAAACCGTCCTTGCTTCTGGACTCATGCAGACCTTCAGCACGTACACTGAGGAATCTGCCCAGTCAGTCGGTGCCGAGTCAGATTTGGGCTAATGTTCACGCAGTCCACTCATTTCAATGGCTGAGCTTATTTAGATTTTTGGTTTTGAGATTATTCTGTTCCAAATAGTTTTTTTTAAAGATTTTATAGCGTCGGTAATTGCTATACTTAATTTATTTTTTGAAGTTCTAGTAATGAGATTAAATTTTAATAGCCTTGAATGTCAGAGATATTCAGAAACATATTGAGCATTGTGCCAGACAGCAAAGAAATGAGCCCTTTGGCCCATCTAGATATGTACCCAATGAGCATTTTGACATCGAACTATACCGGGATGGTGCCTTAGCCAGCTCATTTCTCGATATTTCTGTGGGTGAGGCTTATCTGCACTTGATGCCGTTTATAGCTGAAGGCCTCATGCTGTATAAAGCCTTGCTGATATAATTGCGTTCACTTTCCTGAGAAGCTCCCTGGGTGAAGTTCCTGTAAAAATCAGCCCAGAACTCACCAACAGCAGGCTAGTAAATTCTGGGCTGTTACAAAGATTGGGGGTTTTACGAATCATGTCAGAGGTTACAGCGGGACATTGATAGGATGCAAAACCGAGCTGAGAAGTGGCAGATAGAGTTCAACCCGGATAAGTGTGAGGTAGTTCATTTTGGTAGGTTAAATATGATGGCAGAGTATAGTATTAACGGTAAAACTCTTGGCAGTGTGGAGGATCAGAGGGATCTTGGGGTCTGAGTCCATAGGACATTCAAAGCTGCTGCACAGGTTGACTCTGTGGTTAAGAAGGCACACGGTGCATTGGCCTTCATCAATCATGGAATTGAGTTTAGGAGCTGAGAGGTAATGTTGCAGCTATATGGCTTTCTATGGAAGCCATAGAAAGGGTGCAGAGGAGATTTACAAGGATGTTGCCTGGATTGGGGAGCATGCCTTATGAGAATAGGGTGAGTGAACTCGGCCTTTTCTCCTTGGAGCGATGGAGGATGAGAGGTGACCTGATAGAGGTGTATAAGATGTTGAGAGGCATTGATCGTGTGGATGGTCAGAAGCTTTTTCCCAGGGCTGAAATGGCTAGCACGAGAGGGCACAGTTTTAAGGTGCTTGGAAGTAGGTACAGATGAGATATCAGGAGTAATTTTATTTCGCAGGGAGTGGTGAGTGCGTGGAATGGGCTGTCGGCGGCGGTGGTGGAGGCGGATATGATAGGGTCTTTTAAGAGACAGAAAAACAGAGGGCTATGGATAAGCCTAGGTAGTTCTAAGGTAGGGACATGCTTGGCACAGCTTTGTGGGCTGAAGGGCCTGTATTGTGCCGTAGGTTTTCTATGTTTCTATGTGTATACATTTTCTAAATGAAGTTACAGAACTTGTGAAGGATCAGAGAGATTTTGGAGGACAAATGCTGGGCACAAAAAGCCAGTAATAATATAGCTAAAGAGATGATTGCTTCAACAGTAGTTGCAGAAGAGGTAAATGAAGTTTCAGTACCATCCGTACAGAGTTCTGTTTAGACCCAATCTGTGAGTACTGCATTTAGTTCGAAGCAACCCACCCCAGACAGGATAGATTTGCATTGGGTGCAGCTCAGATCCACTGGAATGAGGTTGGAAGTGTTAAATTCAGAAGCCAGGATATATGAACGAGACTTGTATTCTGTTCATTCAGGAAGGTTAAGGGTGAATTGACTGAGATAATTAAAATCACTTAAGGCTGGATTAACAAAGAAAGAAATCAAGACTAAACAAAACCATGCTGCTGTCTGAGCAGACAATCTGAAAGACAATCCTAAGGGATTCTATAGATATGTTCAGAGCAAAAGGATTGCAAAGGATAAAATTGGTCCTCTGGAAGATCAGAGGGGCAATCCATGTATGGAGCCAAGATGATGAAGGAGAACTTAAATGGATTCTTTGCATCTGTATTTACCCAAGAGATGGACATGGAGTCTATAAAAATGAGGCAAAGCAGTACTGAGGTTATGGAGGAAGAAGTGTCTGCTGTCTTGAGGGAAATTAAGGTGGATAAATCGCCATGGCCTGTCAAGGTGTTCCCTCAGACCCTGTGGGTGGCAATTGCAGGAATTTCAGGAGCCCTAGCAGAGAAGTTAAAATCATCCTTGGTGACAGATGGGGTACCAGAGGATTGGTGGATAGTTGATGTTATTCTGCTGTTTAAGAAAGGCTCTAAAAATAAACCAGGAAATTATAGGCTAGTGAGCCTGACATCAGTAATGGGGAAGTTATTGGAAGTTATTCTGAGGGACCAGATATATAAGTATTTGGATAGACATGGACTGATTAAGGATAGTCAGCATGTGTTTGCGCATGGTAGGTCTTGTCTAACCAATCTTATAGAGTTTTTCCAGTAAGTTATGAGGTAAGTGGAGGAAGGCAAGGCATTGATGCTGTCTATGTGGTCTTTAAGGAAGGCATTTGACAAGGTCCTGCCTGGGACGTTGCTGAAGAAGGTTCAGTCACTTGGTATTCAAGATGAGGTAGTAAATTAGATCAGACATTGGATCTGAGGGAAAAGCCAGAGAATGGTAGTAGATGGTTGCTTCTCTGACTGGAGACCTGTGACCAGTGGAGTGCTGCAGGGATCGATGCTGGCTCAGTTATCATTTGTCATCGATATCAATGATCTGGATGATAACGTGGTTAACTGAATCAGCAAATTTGCAGATGACACCAAGACTAGGGACACCAAGATTGTGGACAGTGAGACATACTCAGAGCTTGCAATGGTATCCGGACCAGGGGGAAAAATAGGCTGAAAATTGACACATGGAATTTAGTACAGACATGAGCAAGGTGAGGCACTTTGGTAGGACCAACCAGGTTAGGTCCTACACATTGAAGGTACTGAGGAGAGTAGTAGAACAAAGGGATCTGGAATACAGGTCCATAATTCACAGAAGACGGCCATACAAGTAGGAAGGATCATAAAGAAAGTTTTTGGCACATTTGTCTTCATAAATCAAAGTATTGAGTACAGGAGATGGGATGTTATTTTGAAGTTGGTGAGGCCTAATTTAGGGTATTGTGTGTAGTTTTGGTCACCGGCCTACAGGAAAGATATAAATAAGGTTGAAAGAGTACAAGTAAAGTTTACAAGGATGTTGGTGGGTCTGGAGGTCCTGAGTTACCAGGAAGGATTGAATAGGTTAGGACTTTATTCCTTGGAATGTAGAAGATTGAGGGGGATATTTGATGAGGTATATAGAATTATGTGGGGTATGGATACGGTAATTACAAGCAGGCTTTTTCCACTGAGGTTGAGCGAGACTACAACTAGGAGTCATGTTTAAGAGTGCAAGGTGAAAAGTTTAAGGGGAACATGAAGGGAAACTTCTTCAATCAGAGAGTGTAGGTGTGTGGAATGAGCTGCCAGCACAAGTGCTGCATGCAAGCTCAATTTTAACGTTTAAAAGAAGTTTGGAGAGGTACGTGGCTGGCAGGGTTATGGAGAGCTATGGTCCAGATGTAGGTTGATGTTACTTGTTTAAATAGTTTGGCATGGACTAGATGGGCTGAAGGGCCTGCTTCTGTGCTGTACTTTTCTATGACTCTATGAATCTATAAAACCTGCAGTATTTCCTCTACTTGGAGAGTGGTGCAAAAGGTGGCACTTCTTCAAATGAGACATTGGCTGTTGATGTCAAAATGAAATTTATTTTTATAATTAACAAGTGCAAGCCCTCAAAAAGCTGTGGTAACCGTGCCAACAGTACATTCCAGAAGTGAAGCAGACAGAGCATCATTAATCACAGTAATGGAACCGAGCTGGTAGAGGATGTCAAGGTACAGATCTATCGTGAACAGACTGAGAGGAGGAACAGGCTCACAGGTTGAATGATTTACCTCTGTTTTTGTGTTCCTGTCAAACAGGAGAATGTATCATCATGATCTCCCATTGATTCCTGTGGCTAAGTTGATGATAGTGTGATCAGTATTCCTGTCATTGTGTTCCAACTGCCCTTCCACAGTGTTCCATTGGCTCCGATGAAAGGTCATCAGGCTGAAATACTAATCTCATCTCCCTCTGCTGATGCTGCCTGATCTGCAGAATATTCCCAACATTTATGTTTTTATTTCAAACTTACATTGTCTCCAGCATTTTACAATTGGACATAGTATCACCATTCACCTTGGACATCTCTAGCCTGTCCCTTAACTTCATTCACCCAGTTTTGTACCATGGCAAGTCAGAAAAAGGTTGATCAGTTTGTGTGAGAATTCCAGGCTTCTAAGATGTGCTTCCTGGCCCGTATGCCTGGCTTTAAGTTGAAGACTGTCCCAAAGTCCCATCATTTATATTCCAACAAACATATGTAATGTGCTCCTTCTAAGCAAATTTATCTTTCCCTGGATGTAGTGTTTGGAAATGGAGTCAATGGCAACGTCTGCTCCGTTATTCTTTCTAACTCAATGACACTTCATTAAATATTTTGATATCTGCTGTTTCGGTCCAAATTCCAGAGCAGCTATATCCAAATGCTTTTGACAGAATGTTGGCAGTTAATCTATCACTGACTCTTTGTAAATTTATGCTCCCAGCTGTGTGGTTTATTATGCTTCTATTCACCTGTAAATGTAGATGGATCGACCTCTATTCTCTTATCTAAGTCATTAACAACTACAGTGAACATTTGTGGTCCCAGTGCACCTCGCACCAGTCAATGTCAGTCACTTCCCTCTCATTCCAGTGTAGTGCAATCGCTGCAGTCGAGTATGATGTTCTCCTGATAGGTTGTCTATCAGTGGGTCCTCAGCTGCCTAATCTGCATTCACATATACTGGTGGGATTCATTACATCCCTCTCACCCACCTATGCGTACAGTAAAGCAAGAGATAGGGTAACGCTTTTCGAGTAGTCCCTTCAATTGGACTTTGTGCTGGGGGGGAGGGGGGCGGGTTTAAGACCAGTGACCAAATACTTGGCCAGAGCGTAGATTTTCCCACTGAGAACATCCTCCATCACGTGTGCTAAATGGCAAAGACTCGGACTGGAGCTAGCAGCTCGAAACTGGGCACCCTTGAGGTGCTGTTGTCCATCAGCAGTGAAATGTAGACTTGTACAATATGAAACCTTATGGCTCAGTACTTCCCTCATTGAGCAAGGGGATTAAGAAAATAAGTATGTCTTGTTGCTCTTAGCCCGATCCGAAGCTATCCCTGTTCCCTACACATTCACCTTTGCTGCAGCTTAAAAACAGATATGTCTTCTCAATTTTGCATTCTGCTGAAGGACTCATGATTTATGATTCAAGATCTGGAAGAAGATGAAGCCAGTGACCAACACGACCAAGGGTGACCTCTTCCAGTCAGTTCATGAAACTCTCTCTTTTATTTCATTTACCTCTTTTTCTTTCACCGGTGGTCCTGCTGCTGTAGGAGCCTGTGATTGGTGCTGAGCCTTCAGGCTGGTGGTCCTGCTGCTGTAGGAGCCTGTGATTGGTTGCTGAGTCTTCAGGCCGGTGATCCTGCTGCTGTAGGAGCCTGTGATTGGTGCTGAGTCTTTCACCGGTGGTCCTGCTGCTGTAGGAGCCTGTGATTGGTTGCTGAGTCTTTCACCGGTGGTCCTGCTGCTGTAGGAGCCTGTGATTGGTTGCTGAGTCTTTCACCGGTGATCCTGCTGCTGTAGGAGCCTGTGATTGGTTGCTGAGTCTTTCACCGGTGGTCCTGCTGCTGTAGGAGCCTGTGATTGGTTGCTGAGTCTTTCACCGGTGATCCTGCTGCTGTAGGAGCCTGTGATTGGTTGCTGAGTCTTTCACCGGTGGTCCTGCTGCTGTAGGAGCCTGTGATTGGTGCTGAGTCTTCAGGCCGGTGTTCCTGCTGCTGTAGGAGCCTGTGATTGGTTGCTGAGTCTTCAGGCTGATTGAGCAACCTGGCACTTTGCTGTCTCTAATCGTTTCAAGCGAAGTGTCTGGTCTGGAAGCCAAGAAACCTGGAGGGGTGCGGGCTCATGATCAGCTCCATTTTTTGGCAATTACAGCATTGAAGACTGAAATCACCGAGTGCGAGGGGAAGGCGAGTAGGTGTTCTGTGCTGTCTTCCAGCTGCTCCCTTGATGCTGCTGAACTCCTGGGGCTTGGGCAAAGTTCAGTCGACCTGATTTGAATTGGACTCTAGTTCACACTATGATGTGTTTCTGGTCACTTTTATTTGTGCAATTTTGATCGGGTATTTTTAAGATAATGAACAACTCAGGGCTGGGTTGGATGGGACTGAGCTGGATTAAATATGCCTGGATTCTTTTGATAACTTTGGTAGTTTGGTGTTTTATATTCTATGTTTTTCAGTTGCTTTTTTATGCCATTTGTACAGTCCGTTTTGTTCTGAGTGTTGGGTTCTGATGTTTTTCTTTGAATGGGTTCCATGATCTTATTGTGTTTTGTGGCTATCTGTGGGAAGCTACTTTGATGATAAATGTGCTTTGAATCTTTGAATTTTGATTGTAACGTGCCCATCAGAACATACAGTAACATGCATCATTTGCATTAGCAATCAACAAACCAGCACACGTAAAGGTATGATAGGGGGCAGCCCACAAATTTTACTGCCTATTCCGGCATGTTCACAATGCTCCGCAGACCCACACAGAACACGACAAGCAAAGAAACTACAGCAAAACAAGCCCCATTTTCCCTCCCACCCACATGCATACACAGTTCTCCAACCACAGGACGGCTGTCTTCTTTGGCCTTCAGCCTTTGGAGGACCTAGGCTCGGATTCAGCCTCGGGCTCACCGGACATTGATCTCCAATTTTCCCAGCAGACCCAGGGCTCTGACCAACTGGCCTGTTGGGTTGTTGACCTTAAATATTACCTCAGTTTCTTTCTTCACAGTTGCCACCTCATCTCTGACAGTTTCTATTTCTATTCAGATTTTGCAATTTCTTTTTGCTTTTCCTTTATTTATTTTCCACTGCAATTTTAATGAACTGCAGTCCTTGATTCATTA
Source organism: Hypanus sabinus (assembly GCF_030144855.1). Classification (NCBI taxonomy): domain Eukaryota; kingdom Metazoa; phylum Chordata; class Chondrichthyes; order Myliobatiformes; family Dasyatidae; genus Hypanus; species Hypanus sabinus. Next base: position 22,729,901 of record NC_082722.1, read on the forward strand.
GTTCCCCTGGAATATCTTCTTCCTCTACAGTGAAAACTGACACAGACAGATAGTTTTTAGCATCTCCGAGAGTGGAATTTGGAAGGAAGAGGTAGTAAGCCAAAAAAATAGGCGGGAGTCTGGCTCCGATTCTGCGCCTAACTGCTGGGCTTCAGCCTGTGAGCAAATCACTTTAGATAGCATGTTGTCAATTTTAATATGTTACTCATTCAACTAGAGTGGGAGTAATGTGCCCTGTGCAATTACACTGTGGTACTTGGAGCTGCCCAGGATTCCTAGAGTTCACTGTAACAGCAAAGTGAGAACATGACAACATTTGTGGGGCTGGAGAAACGATAGGAAAATGTTTCCATCCAATCTGGTACCACACAACTGCTCCCGACGGTCATTTGTACTTGTGTTGAGAATCTACCTCAGCTAGACATTTCAATTTCCATTCCAGTCCATGGTCTCCTCTTGTGCCTGGGCGAGGCCACCCTCAGGGTGGAGGAGCAACAGCCTACGTTCCATCTGGGTAGCCTCCAACCTGATGGCTTGATATATCGATTTCTCATTCTGGTAAACAAATTTAACCCCTCCCCCAATCTATTCCCCATTCTGATTTTTCACTTCTCACCTGCCTCTTACTTCCTCAAGTCCCCTCTCCCTTCCCTTCCTCCTATTGTCTACTCTCCTCTCTTATCAGATTCTTTCTTCACCTGCCCTTGACCTTTCCTACCCATCTGGCTTCACCTATCACCTCCAGCTAACCTCCTTCCCCTCTCACCACATTTTATTCAGACATCTCCCCCTTCCTGCTCAGTCCTGATGAAGGGTCTCAGCCTGAAACCTCAACTGTTTCCTTTTTTTCATAGGTGCTGCCTGGCCTGCTGTGTCATCTGGGGACAGGAGGCTGGACCCAAGCACAGGACGCAGGCACTGAAGTACTAGGGGCAGGACAGGAACAACTAAACAATAGAGAAGATGTGGTGACCGTGGTGTGCGTGAGGGACGTGACATTCAAGGTGATTCTGGGGTTCCAGGAGAGTCTTAGAGTTCAGGCAAGGCAGGAGGATCCCAGAGTTCAGGCAAGGTTCAGGAGTTCCTAGGCAGGGCCCTGACCTCCCAGGCAGGAACACAGGGGCCTGAGCAGGTCACAGGGCACCTGGGTAGGTTGCAGGGCACAACCCATCAGCAGCGAGGGATGGAAAGGGGCAGAGACCCCCACCGGACAACAGCAGTCCAGCCTGGCTTGCCCGACAGAGGCAAGGGATAGGAAGGGAACTAGATCCAGGGCAACTGCCAGACTTGCTCAAAGAACTCATCTTTAACCAGGGGAGCTCCAAGCCAGAGGAACAGGACAACCACTCAGCCCCAGAACCCCCTATATTCACCGCCAGCCGATGGACATCAGGTACACCTCCTTGAGTCCAAACAAGCCACGGTGATCCACAGGTGTGACAGGGCTCAAGGGTGACAGGAGGGACAACTAGAAGACCTGGAGTCCGCGGACCGGATCAAGAACTGGAATGCGGGTTCCATAACATGCTGAGCCTCTCCAGCATTTTGTGAGTGTTGCTTTGGATTTACAGCATCTGCAGACTTTCTTGTGTCAGTAAATCTAGAAGTCTGTATGCCTGAGCTGCACACTGGAACTCTGATCAGTTACCAGGGTGTCTCGCCCACAGCTGAGGTTCAGAGATGATTAGCAGTATCAGCAGTGGGTGCAGGCATTGGAATGGCACGCACTCCCCCAGCAGCAGACGTCATCAGCAAAACCAGTAGCTATAGCAACTTCTCCAACAGTAACATCACCAGCAAAACCAGCAGCACAGGAATTCCATCTGCCGCAACAACACCATCAAAATCAACAGCAACGAGGCATCAGCAACCAAATCAGCAGCAACAGGAGCTCCTCCAGCAGAAGCACTAGTAGGTCCAAGATCAGCAGGAATTCCACTAGCAATAGGTGCTTGTCCTTCAGCAGCAACAGCACACGTTGACAAAATGGCAAAGAGGGTGCATGGCTTGCTCATCTTTGTTAGTCAGGACATTCAGTGCAAAGGTTAAGGAGTTATGTTGCCACTTCATCTGCATCTTTTGCGAGGCCACACTTGAAGTATTGCATTAAGTTCTGGCTGCCCATCGTAGGAAAGATATGGAGACTCTGGAGAAGGTGCAGAACAGGTTTGCCTGGACCAGAGGGCCTGAGCTAAAGGAGAGGTTGGACAAACCTGGGTTGACTTTTCCTGGAGCAGCAGAGCTGGAGGGGAGACGTGATGGAGGTTTATAACATTATGAGAGGCATAGATAGAGTAGGCAGCTGACAATTCTGTCCCCAGGTTTGAAATGACGACTACAAGCAGTAGGTCCCTTGAATGTGCTGCCAAAGGTGGCGGAGGAGCCAGGTACCACAGAAGTGGCTAAGGGGCCCGTAGATGGGCACTCTATATCAATGTGTAGAGAATGGAGAGATACCAGCATTGGGTAGGTGCAGGGAAAGTTTTGGCACGTCGTGGACTGAAGGGCCTTTTTTCCTGTGCTGCACTGTTCTGTGTTCTAAGAGTCAATAGCAGGACCAGGAGCAAAAGGGGTTCCACCACCATCAGCTTCACCAGCAGGAACTCCACCAACATCAACATCACCATCAGGAGCTCCACCACCATCAACTTCACCAGCAGGAGCTCCACCAACATCAACATCACCAGCAGGAGCTCCACCAACATCAACATCACCAGCAGGAGCTCCAACAAGATCAACATCACCAGCAGGAGCTCCACCAACATCAACATCACCAGCAGGAGCTCCAACAAGATCAACATCACCAGCAGGAGCTCCACCAACATCAACATCACCATCAGGAGCTCCACCACCATCAACTTCACCAGCAGGAGCTCCACCAACATCAACATCACCAGCAGGAGCTCCACCAACATCAACATCACCAGCAGGAGCTCCAACAAGATCAACATCACCAGCAGGAGCTCCACCAACATCAACATCACCAGCAGGAGCTCCAACAAGATCAACATCACCAGCAGGAGCTCCACCAACATCAACATCACCAGCAGGAGCTCCATCACCATCAACATCACCAGCAGGAGCTCCACCACCATCAACATCACCAGCAGGAGCTCCACCGACATCAACTTCACCAGCAGGAGCTCCACCACCATCAACTTCACCAGCAGGAGCTCCACCAACAACAACATCACCAGCAGGAGCTCCACCAACATCAACATCACCAGCAGGAGCTCCACCAACATCAACATCACCAGCAGGAGCTCCATCACCATCAACATCACCAGCAGGAGCTCCACCACCATCAACATCACCAGCAGGAGCTCCACCACCATCAACATCACCAGCAGGAGCTCCACCAACATCAACTTCACCAGCAGGAGCTCCACCACCATCAACTTCACCAGCAGGAGCTCCACCAACATCAACTTCACGAGCAGGAGCTCCACCAACATCAACATCACCAGCAGGAGCTCCACCAACATCAACATCACCAGCAGGAGCTCCACGACCATCAACATCACCAGCAGGAGCTCCACCAACATCAACATCACCAGCACGAGCTCCACCAACATCAACATCACCAGCAGGAGCTCCAACAACATCAACATCACCAGCAGGAGCTCCACCACCATCAACAGCACCAGCAGGAGCTCCACCAACATCAACACCAGCAGGAGCTCCACTACCTTCAGCTTCACCAGCAGGAGTTCCACCACCATCAACTTCACCAGCAGGAGCTCCAGCAACATCAGCATCACCAGCAGGAGCTCCACCAACATCAACATCATCAGCAGGAGCTCCACCACCATCAACATCACCAGCAGGAGCTCCACTACCATCAGCTTCACCAGCAGGAGCTCCACCACCATCAACTTCACCAGCAGGAGCTCCACCACCATCAACATCACCAGCAGGAGCTCCACCAACATCAACTTCACCAGCAGGAGCTCCACCACCATCAACTTCACCAGCAGGAACTCCACCAACATCAACATCACCAGCAGGAGCTCCATCACCATCAACATCACCAGCAGGAACTCCACCAATATCAACATCACCAGCAGGAGCTCCATCACCATCAACATCACCAGCAGGAGCTCCACCACCATCAACATCACCAGCAGGAACTCCACCAACATCAACATCACCAGCAGGAGCTCCACCACCATCAACTTCACCAGCAGGAACTCCATCAACATCAACATCACCAGCAGGAGCTCCACCAACATCAGCATCACCGGCAGGAGCTCCACCAACATCAACTTCACCAGCAGGAGCTCCACCACCATCAACATCACCAGCAGGAGCTCCACCAACATCAACATCACCAGCAGGAGATCCACCAACATCAACTTCACCAGCAGGAACTCCACCAACATCAGCATCACCAGCAGGAGCTCCACGACCATCAACATCACCAGCAGGAGCTCCACCAACATCAACATCACCAGCACGAGCTCCACCAACATCAACATCACCAGCAGGAGCTCCACCAACATCAGCATCACCGGCAGGAGCTCCACTACCATCAACATCTCCAGCAGGAGCTCCACTACCATCAACATCTCCAGCAGGAGCTCCACCATCATCAACATCACCAGCAGGAGCTCCACCACCATCAACTTCACCAGCAGGAACTCCACTACCATCAGCATCACCAGCAGGAGCTCCACCACCATCAACATCTCCAGCAGGACAAGGAACTACCTACCTATTTAACCCTAATCTATTCACAGGAAAATTTACAAAACCAATTAACATACCAACATACCCTTGGACTCTGGGAGAAAACTGGAGCATGATTTAAGGTTTATGAGGAGAACATACAGACTCCTTCCAGATGCCTCCAAATTGAACTCCCACTCAAATGCTCCTGCCTAATTTATGAAAAACTACTCATAAAGGCTGTTATTTATATATATAAAACGTCTGAGAATGTGATTTGTAGAGTACTTGAAAGTGAGTCTTTTGATTGTGGAATCAGTTCGGAGTTAAGGTGTGCAAAAGTTATCCACACTAGTTCAGGAGTCTGATGGCTGTAGGTTCCCGAAGCCGGTGGTGTGGGAACTAAGGCTTTGTACCTGTTACCTGATGGTAGAGGAGGGCATAGCCAGATGGTGGGGAATCCTTGACGATGGATACTGCTCTTTGTAGTGGGGAGGGTTTTGTCTGTGACGGACTGGGCTGCATCCACCACTTTTCATAGACTTTTCTGTTCCTAGGCATTATTGTTTCCAAACCAGGCTGCATTCTCTCCCCTGTGCATCTACAGAAGTTTGTCAAAGTTTTAAGTGACATGCTAATTCCACACAAACTTCAAAGAATGTACGGACTCCTCATTCAGGGAATTACTACATCTATCTTTTTCTAAGAACTAAGTTTTTAAATTAATTTAATTGATTTAATTCATTAACCAGCTTTAATTATATTTGAATATCAAGGACTTCTGAAAGCACAAAAATGCACACCCTGCTCCACTGGCCTTAACACAAAGTGAGAATACTCTCCGAGTTTTGTCTGCTCTAAAAGGTAATTAGTGTTCTAAAGGCAGGGTCTCAGAACAACACCCTCTAGACCTAATTGCCACCAAGACCTCATTATGCCATGCAGCCAGTCTGTAGCTGAAGGTGAGCCAGTTTGTACAGATGTCTAGACCTGCCTCAGGTGAATCTGGGTGGGGAGAGTGTGGGGATCTGTTGCCTTCCCTGGCTTTTTTAAATATCCTTGACACCCCTCTGAGGATTATGCACTTGGATTATTATTAACACTTCTGAATGTCCCATTGTTTCCTTTAACTTTACATAAACTCTCATCTCATTTGCCCACTGTGGTGTTCACTAAGTGCTCTTGCTCTTTATGGAAATGATTGTTCTGAACACCCATGCTGTTCACCTGCAGCATTAACTGAGAACATCTCTGATTACTTTACTAATTTCAACCTGTTACTCATCCCATTAAAGATAGCCTTATCATATCACGAATCTTAATAACTGTGGTTTTAAAATGTAACAGCGGCTTGAAGCACATAATAAAGACTATTACATAAACATTCTATTCCATTTCAGTTATTTAACTACATGTGGCTCATTACTGATTTGATTCTATAACATAATGCTTTAGTAAATTAACATAAATGTACTCATGATGTGCATAAGCTTCTTAACAAATTAGCCAGCTTTAGCAAACAAAGATGGAAATTAATGCTTCTCTCAAAAGCAGGAAGGTTTTTGCTTGAGGGGCCTTTCTTATCTCTGGAATGAAATACTCTGCACTTTTGGTGCTGGTATTATGGTTACCAGGCGCCATGATAGCGTAGCAGTTAGCACAATGCTATTACAGTTTGGGACGTCAGAGTTCAGCCCCAGCATCCTCTGTATTTCTCCATCTGGAATGTGTGGGTTTCCTCCGGGTGCTTCCCATGGTTCAAAGATGTATTGACTACGAACCCCGTAACTGGGTCACTTACCAGCAAAGATAGAGAGGTCCGTTGAAGTCTGATGGTACTATTTTTAACAGTATTTATTGATAAAAATACACAAAAATAAGATCAATGCAAACATACAGATAATATACATCGTCAATACTAAATAATATAATAATCAATAATCAATATAATAATTAATAAAATAATAAAATAATCAGTATAATAATAATCAATAAGAAATAGCTCTATCGTTGTCTAGGGGATAATGTATTGTCCGATGGAAATATAAAAGTCACTGTTAGTTCGTTCAAGCTGTAGCGTTTTGGTTTGAGGGAAAGACGGGTTTAAAACTTGCCCCAGTCCTTTTATGATATCTATCCTTCGAGTCGTTGGGAGTTGGGTTCTCCGTTGTTAGCTAAAAGCCGTTTTTCCATGGTAAAGGGCACCGGTTTCCGGGGCACATGGAACCGAATGCACGTGGCCTCCCCACCGGCTTCTGCTATTACGGGATCGCTAGCGTTTCTTCTGGTGTGTCTGAGGGGCTGTTCCCACAGACCCTCTTTTATCCTGACTCACAGGGTCTCAGATGTCAATCAGGTTGGGGTGACGCAATCCCTCCCTCAACCAGCCCACATTGCCTGAGGGCTTCCACGTAGCACAGTATTGTAATACACAAGTCCGTCCCCAAGAGACAATGGCCATGTCCCGTAGCTTTATATGGCCGGGGGTAACAAGACATTCAGCACGTCCCTCTCTCATTTCCTGGGTCTCCTGATCCAAATCAATAGTGATCTTGTGATTCTCACAAAGGAGGGGGCTGCAGGTGTAACACTGGTCATTGTAAATTGTCCTGTGATTAGGCCAGGGTTAAACTGTGGGCTGCTGGCACCGCAGTTTCAAAGACTGGAAGGGCCTATTACACACCGTATCTCGAAATAAATAAATTAATTAAAATGTTACAAGGCCAGAGGCATCTCCCACTGCTGAGTTAGGTTCCTTGTTATTTTAATTCCAGCATCTGCAAGTTATTTGATTTTCATACCATCTCAATAATGTATTAATGTTATTAGTAACTAATAATCTAACCTTCTTCTGGCTTCCTTCCCCTTTCTAAAGGCTTTAAAACCAGACTTTTCAATTTGAGCACCAGTTGGTCTCAGTACAGGTCATTATCTTATAGCCCCCAGTCTGTAATGGAGCCTCTAATTCATTCTACTTATTATATTCACTGTAAACACACAAAGTTCTAGTTTGGGCAAAAGGCCCAAATTCATCCTTTAGCTCAGAATGGAATTAACATCACTGGCGTGAAATGTATTGTTTTGTGCTGCTAGCATAATGCAATGCAAACAATTATGATAGGAAATATATTTAAAGATTAATTAAATAGTGCAAAGAAAGAACAAAAATAGTGACGTGGTGTTCATTGATTCCTTGTCTGTTCAGGAATCTGAATGGTGGTTGGGAAGAAACTGTTCTTAAAACATTGAGTGCGTGTCAGGCTGCCGTACCTCCCCTCTGATGGCAGAAACGAGAAGAGGGCATGTCCTGGGTGGTGGTGGTCCTTCATGATGGATGTCACCTTTCTGACACATTGCCCTTTGATGATGTCCTCAATGGTGGGGAGTCTGGTGCCCATGAATGAGCTGGTTAAAATCTTCTTCCTATTTTATTCATTCTTTCTGCTGCAGCAGTTTAAGTTTCATTTCCTTTACCAGCAGAATCGAGATAACCAATTTCTAGCTGAAAATCTCTAATTTTACTATTGTTCCTGACTGGTCTTCCTAATTCCATTTATTAATTTAGTCTCTTTTACAAACCAGTTTCTCCTTTCTGCCTGGAGTTTGGGTTCAGGCCAGATTAACAGTAGTGGTACAGTAGTGGTACAGTAGTAGTAGTGGTACTCAGTAACAGTACCAGTGGCTCGCAGAACGGAACCTCCTATTTCCACAGCACTCTACCAACCTGGATTCAAACTCCCAATCAGTTTGTCCTTGGTTGGCTTGTTTATGCTCTTGGTTGTAATCAGTGATCCTCTTTCTTGTCATTTAGTTGAGAATTCCTGATTCTCTCTCAGTAGAATTTCCTCCTTTCTCCTCTTTAATTTTCAGGTCCCTGCAGGGACCCACTGTAACTGGATATCCTTTGCTCCAGTATCAGGTAGGCAATGAAGCTCTCACTGGTGGCATTAGGCAAAGCCAACTACCCCATTAATCACCATGCCCACTTGAACTGCCAGGCTTCTTCTTAGAAAAGCTGAGGCGCCAGCACTGATCCCTACAGGACGTCACTCGTTACATTTTGCCAAAAAGATCCACTTTTACCTAAACATGAGATTCTGCAGAGCAAAACATGCAAAATGCTGGAGCAACTCAGCAGGTCAGGCAGCATCCAGGGACAAGGGTCTTGGCCCAAAATATTGACTGTTCATTTCCCTCAATAGATGCTGCCTGACCTGCCGAGTTCCTCCAGCACTTTGTATGTGTTGCCCATTTTTATCTGCTGACCAGACAATCTTGTCTTCAATCCAATGTATTGCTACGTCACAATGATTCTTTATGTTCTGCAATAATCATTGATGCAGCACCTTACTGAACTGCTTCCTAGATATTTAAGTATTATGTCTACCAGTTCCCCTTCATCTACAATACACATTGCATGTACTTTGATAACTTGGTCAAATACAACGTAGTTTATGAAACATATTAACTTTGCCTTGATCTGCCCTGCTATATTAATATTAATATCGCTGCTTTATTTTGAAATAGGAACTTTATGTTGACCTGACAGCATGGCACACCCTCAGTACATCACTAGTGTCAACCACTATGTTTTGTAACTTCAAAACATAAAATTAATTGAAAGAAAAACAAGTGAGCCTGTGTGCAAACTTCGTTTTTACTTTCAGCAAGGTGCACCGCATGCAAAATGATGTGGTTGCATGATGGCATAAACCATTTGCATGCTTTTACATACAGTATACTGTAACCCGTAATTAATTATTTAAACAAAGAATGCTTAATCAGACAATATATTTCAAATATTACTCAGATAGTAGTGAAATATTAAATACTCATTCACTCCTCCCTGATTAGCTATAAACCCCAAGTCAATATAGAACTTATAAACATATATGTATATCCAGTATATTATATAATACTTCTATTACATAGATGTCCACATTCAGGCCTAAAGATTTAATCACTGTGGAGGATTTCTGACTCTTGTCGGACAGGGTCACTTTGCTTGACAGGTGAGACTTGTGGCTGTGAAACAATCTCAGGTTCTGGGACCTCCTTTGTGTGGTCGCAAGAGTTGGCTCTGGGACTGCAGCAAGTAGTTCTGACAGCTCTCGATGCCTTTCATCCGGGTGAGCTGGCATCCCAAACAGTACACGGCAGGCTTTTCGATTTGATGACCTATCCCAAAGCTTCAAGTCAATGCTTTCATTTTGACCACACCTAGATGACCGGCATCTAGCTCTTCCAACACTTTTTGGATGCTACAGCAACTATTAATCCCCACATAAGACAGCCCCCATCAAGGGCAAGTTCATCCCAGCATGGTAAAAACGGGTGAACTGGAGTTTCTGCTGCACATTCCAGCCATTTTGTGTTAGACCAAAGGCAGTGTGTGTTTTTTTCTTTAGAAGACTCAGTTTGTATTGGGGAGAACGCGTCAAGAAGAGTGCCCTTTATTATAAAATCTTCAGGTATTTCCTTTTCCAAGGGTAAATGGGACACTCATCAGCACTTCCATGACTAGTTGTACTCCTGAATTAGACCTTGTACTTGTGTGCTCCAAGAAATAGAGCCCATCTCTGCATTCCTTTTCTTTTTTGAAAGCCATTTCCCTGTTTTGTCCATCACTATTTCTCCCCGAGCTGCAGTAATGAATTCGAGGGCTGGAGCAAAGTAGGCAGGTTTGGCAGAAACCCGTTACAGTAGTTGACAAATCCTAAAATGGACTGTAATTGTGACATATCCTTTGCCTTGGGGCATTCACCACTGCTTGAATTTTCTCAGCACACTTTCATAACCCTTGTGCGTGAATAGTGTGACTGCCGTAAATTTTGCTTGGTTTAAAGGATTCACACTTGCTGTATTCTGAGCCCATAATCTTCCAATCTTTTAACACTGTCCTGCGATTTTTGAGATGTAACCTTGTGATCCTTACCAATACCAGTGATGTCATCCAGGTAACACATGAGTGCCTAGGCAACCATGCAGAACGTGGTCTGTAGTCAGAGTGCAGGTGCAGATGCCTAGTATATCTAAGCCTAGTACAGTGATAAAACCCTTTGTGAGTGTTCACGGCGAGAAACACTTAGGACTCTTCTTCCATCTCCATCTGCAGGTAGGCCTCAGCTAAGTCCACTTTGCTGCAGTGTTCTCCTCCAGAAAGGTTTGCGAAGATATCCTCTGTCCCGGGCAGAGGGTATTCATCTATTCCAGTATTGGGTTGATGTTGACCTTAAAGTCACCACAGATCCAGACAGACCCATTCTTCTTGGCTACTGGGGCCACCAGCATTGCCCATGAGCTCCACTCAAACTCGGAAAGAATTTCTTCAGTCTCCATGTGATCGAGCTCACTGGCTACTTTATCACGGATGGCATAGGGAACTGGGCGGGCTTTACAAAAATTAAACGTGCCATTTTCATTTAAAAATATTTTACCCTTGATAAGTTTTCTAGTTCCATTCTTGAATGCCACTGGGGCATCACCCAGCACCTTTCTTAATTCGCTTTCAGTCGACTCTATTACAGGGGATGTGGCATGAAAATCTCCCAGCAAGCTGTAGTTGTCTCAGCCAATCATAGCCCCACAATGCTGGCCCTCCTGTTTATACTGCACACAAGCCCAATGTGGTTTGTTGTTTTTTTGTATCTCATTGTTATGAATGTCATCCCCACAGGAGTTATCTGTTCTCCAGTATAAGTTCTCAGTTGTCTCCAGGCTTCAGTTCAGTAACTTTGAAATGCTGTTCAAACTCATTTTGTGGAATAACTGAACCAGCCAAGCCAGCATCCAATTCTATTTTAAATAATTTACCGTTCACTTCATATTGCTTAGTTTCATGTTAATTTCCACATTGTAAACCTTGAGGCTACCCAGTCCTGTGGTCACATTCTTCATTACTAGATTTTTCATCAGCAGCGTGCCGATTAATGTTCTTTTTGAAATGGCAACTTGGCTTTTAATCGCTTTCTCTTCCCAGTACAGTCCTTTTATTTTTCTCTGCCTGCCATGCTCTTTATACGCACCCTATCATGTTGCATGTTCTGCGAGTTTCGTCATTAAAACCTGCATTAGTCTGCTGTATGTGAGCCCCCGCCAGGCAGATGTTTCAATTTTGCTCATGTTCACTTTCGTTTCTGACTGCAACTCAACTGCATCTCTGTTTGCTGTCTCCATTGATACAGCTCTTTAACTGCTCTTTAAAATGTGAGTTGTGCTTCAGTTACACGATGTTCTTGAATGCTTTCTTGTAAGATTCCAAAAAACTAAGCAATCTCTGGGTGCATCATTAAGCCCATCACTGACAATGCTCAGACAGCTTCTTCAATTCAGTCACCTAAACTGACATGGACTCATCTTCCTTTTGATTCTGCTTATGAAACCTAAAGCATTCTGCAATCAGCAATAGCACTGTCACTAAATGTTCCTCCATTACTTTCACGAGATCACCAAAGCTCATTTCAGCTGGTTTGGTTGGAGCAGTCAAGCTTCTAAGCAAACGGTATGCCTTCAATCCCACTGCACTCAGCAAAACTTGCACTTGCTTTTCATACAACCATATAACAATTACAGGACGGAAACAGGCCATCTTGGCCCTTCTAGTCCATGCCGAACGCTTACTCTCACCTAGTCCCACCGACCTGCACTCAGCCCATAACCCTCCATTCCTTTCTTGTCCATATACCTATCCAACTTTTTTTAAATGACAATACCGAACCTGCCTCTACCACTTCTACTGGAAGCTCGTTTCACACAGCTACCACTCTCTGAGTAAAGAAGTTCCCCCTCGTGTTACCCCTAAACTTTTGCCCTTAATTCTCAACTCATGTCCTCTTGTTTGAATTTCCCCTTCTCTCAATGGAAAAAGCTATCCACGTCAACTCTATCTACCCCCCTCATAATTTTAAATACCTCTATCAAGTCCACCTTCTATGCTCCAAAGAAGGTTGGCTATTTCATTTCCTTCAAAAAAATTCTCAATTCACTCTGTACAATATCCTGTTACCTCATGTGCATTCAAGTATGTCTATTTTGCCAATGTAAAATAAAACAATTTCTGCTTACTTTCAATCTATGATTATTATCACCTGGCACTCATTGTTTATGAACCCATAAATTTGTCCACTTTTTGCTATTTTTTTATGTGACTATCTCATTTTCCAAAGAAAACATGCTGCATTTTTTAATTCAGACATCCTGCTGCACTTTTTAACTCAAGTTTCTCATTGCACTTCAACAGGTAGGTAGTCGTGTCAGGTTGTTTAAAGCTTCCTCATCTCCACTGTTATGTTTTCAAAAGTAATCAAAAGAAAAGCAATAGAGCCTGAACGATGTGTGTAAACATTGTTTTTATCTGTAGTGAGGCGTGCAATATGATGTGGTGGTGTAATGACATACAGGTACTTTTACAAATCTCATATCGAATTAATTAAACAACAAAGATTGCTTAATCAATGTATTTACGCTACTTAATACTACTGAAATATTAAATAAACAACATCAGCCTATGTTTTATTGGTTAATCACTGCGATGGGATTTGTACCTTCCATTTTTTGTTGTCTCAGAGCTAAGACTACATGGGAGTTACAGGCAATACTAAACCAGCCACTGTAAATTAGTGAGATTATTTGGCCAGTGGTGTGGTGGCACCCTTACCTGACGTCACCAGATTTCTATCTGGCTGGCTTCTTGCACGCCTTCCATCCATGCTGGGTTGAGTGTCGAGCCGGCAACTCGGCCTCACAAAAAAAAAGGCAGACAAATGCTAAAGAAACGGCAAGGTTGCCGTCCGACGCACCACAAGGTGCAGAGAGGCACAACAACAGGTTAGTGACATGATGTAGTGAACTTGAAACCAGCTCCCTTCAATCTTCAATTTCATAATGCTCAAGTGGAAATCTCTCTTGCCCTCGCTGTGCTGGTTACCACCCATTTCACTGTTAAACCATGTACTTAAGAGGCTGTTGTGAACATTTATTTAGTAATTATATACTTGGGGGTACAGTTTGGAACAGATCAGCTGTCCAGCACCCAGCTATTTAACCCTAGCATAATCGTAGAACAATTTACAATGACCAATTCTCCTAATAATTGGTACATCTTTGGATGCGGGAGGAAACCGGAGAACCCAGAGGAAACCCATGCAGTCACAGAGAGAATCAAACCCTTTGCAGTGTTGGAATTGAAGTCTGAATTCTGACGTCCTAGGTTGTAATAGTGTCTCTCTAACCACAATGCTAATGTGGTGCCCTATTTAATTCATTTCATATGACATCTTCAAGGAATAGTGCCTCAGAATGGCTGTGTCCCTTATTAAGGACCCCCACTACCCAGAATATGCCCTCTTCACATTGTTAACAGAAGCCTGAAGGCACTCAGTGATTCAGGAACAGCCTCTTCACCTCTGCCATTTGATTTCTAAATGGACATTGAACCCATGAACATGACCTTACTACCTTTTTTATTTGTTTTTTTCTCTGCATCACCCTTATCTGAATTCAACTATTTAATATAAATATATATACTTACTGCAATTCAGTTTTTTTCTATATTATCATGTATTGATTGTGCTGCTGCTGAAAGCTTCACGACAGATGCCGGTGATATTAAACCTGATTGTGATGAGGCAAATCGGCCACACTACAGGATTCCGTGTAAAAGGGTGAAGGGGAGGGGGCTTGAGTGGAATAACCAAGAATGAACCACTGCTTTTCCTCACATTAAGTTTTTTACCTTGTTCCTGAGAAAATGGTAACACAGAGATTTCTCAACACAAAGCAGTTGACAATCTATATCCTTCCTGTCGTTTCAATGAATGGACTTGTTCTGTACATCCGGCTGGTATACACAATTTTAAATAACATTTGTAGTCACACAGAGACTTTGAGTGCCGGTCCAGAAGAGTACTACGGTACAGCATCATCGTCATCATCATCACGGCTTGTCACACCAGACAGACGGTCGTTCTCGTTGATGTTGAGCAGGCCAGTGTCAGCTAAATCAGGTGAGATTGGGCAGTTGCACAGAACGTGTTCACCCTTTCACCACACTCACAGGACTCGCTGGTCTTTAAACCTCACTTCACCAAATTGTCTCCCGTCCTACAAACTCCCGCTCTCGCTCTGTTGAGAGCAGACCACTCCCGTCTGTCAAGCAGAGCCCCGTCTGGCAACGTTTCTGTGGGGTCTTGCACTGTATTGTTTGGTGGGCTTCTGGCTTCTGTTTGCTGCCAAAGGTCAATCCTGTATGTTTGGGGGAATGTTCCGTGCGGTAGTTCCTCCACTGTAGCAAAGCTTTTCCTCAATTTTAGGCGGTTGGAAACTGGCACGTGATGATGTAGTGGGTGCCGTGGATCCAGGTACGCGCGCCAGACCATCGGTCATGTCATGATATAATGCTGACTGTGAGAGTGTGGAGAATGCAGAGTGAGTGAGAAACAATTCCAGATCAGTTTATTGTACGTGGTTGCTTTTAAAGCTTGGAACATGGGGTGAAGATCATCCAACATACAACATTAAGAGGAATACCCATGTGAGATTTTAAGATCCTTTGGTACAAACTGTTTGTATTGTCCTTCTGAAGGGTCTCGGCCTGGAACGTCGACTGCTCTGTTTTCCATAGATGCTGCCTGGCCTGCTGAGTTCCTCTAGTATTTTGTGTGTGTTACTTGGATTTCCAGCATCTGCAGATTTTCTAATGTTTGCGTTTCTACATCCTTGTCCTTATTTCTTATCCACTCCTGATGGTAATATCATCTGTCGTTTCAGCCTCGAGGTTTGCGGCTTACGGGTCTGCCCCACCCCCCTCCCCCACCGCAGTTTCACTGCCTACTTTCCTTTAATTCTCTCTTCTAAAGCCTACCTCTTTCACTTGTCTTAATGTCTCTGCTAATGTTTTTCTGTGAATTTTTGGATGAGTTTCATTAAACTCCCATTAAGCAGGCAGGAGAGCTTATGTAAATTAAAATTCCATTGTCCTGCTCGTGGCCTTTGAAATCACTGTCCAAATGGTGCAGCAGCAAAGTGGTTGTGCAGCTCGATTCATAAGAGCAAGAATAATCCATCAGATAGAATATTTCAGCTCATCACCGCTTTTCCTTCAGTACCTCCTGATTCTGTCAATAACTAAAGATCCATCACTCTGTCTTAAGTGTACATTTAGAGCTTTGTGGGATTTGTCAAGGCTGTGTTTGACAGTGAATGAGCCACAACAGCTGTCTTGGGTAGAGAATTCCAAAGATTAATTATCTTCTGGATAAAAAATATTTACTTATCTCTCTTTAGAATGACAACCACTTACTTCCACATTGCCACCCTTTGTTCTGTACATCCCAGTCAAGGAAAACATCTTCCCTATTCAGCCCCATACGAATCGTACGTGTACCTATAAGTTCGCCAATCATTTTAAACCCATGAGAGCAGAGGACAGTCAACTTAATCTTTTCTCCTGCCTCAAAGATCCCTGCCTCAAAATCAATCTGACAAACCCTTGTTGGATCTTCTCCGTTGCAAGCGCATCTTTCTTTCTGTAAAGGTACCAGAAATATACATAATTTTTCAGGGTATAGTCTCAACATTATTTCTACAGTATGATATTTCTATGTTTGTACTCAGACGCTCTTATGAAGAACTCTTGTCCTCTGTAAAACACAGGGCTAAGTTAATGACCAGGCTTATCATTTTTGACCTTGTTCAAAGAGGCACAGAGTCCTACAATCATACAGCATGGAAATAGACTTTTCAGCCCATTAAGTCTAATGTTCAAAGTAAATTTTTATCAAAGTACATATACGCCACCTTACACAACCCTGAGATTCATTTTCTTACGGTCATACGCAGTAAGTCCAAGAAACACAATACAATCAATGAAAGACACACTCAACGGGATGGATGAGCAACCAATGAACAATGTTCCTGTTGGGATTAAAGGCAAAGTGAATAAGAATAAGGAACCTTGGTTCTCTAGGAATATTGGAACTCTGATAAAGAAGAAGAGAGAGATGTATAGGAAACAGGGAGCAAATGAGGTGCTTGAGTATCAAAAGTGTGAAAAAATACTTAAGAAAGAAATCAGGAGGGCTAAAAGAAGACATGAGGTTGCTTTGGCAGTCAGGGTGAAGGATAATCCTAAGAGCTTCTGCAGGTATATTAGGAGCAAAAGGATAGTAAGGGATAAAATTGGTCCTCTTGAAAATCAGAGTGGTTGGCTATGTATGGATCCAAAAGCAAAGGGGGAGATCTTTTTTTTGCATCTGCATTTACTGAGGAAACTGGCATTGAGTCAATGGAAATAGGGCAAATAAGTGAGGTCATGGAAACTATACAGATTGAAGAGAAGGAGCTGCTTGCTGTCTGTAGGCAAATCAGAGTAGATAAATCCCCAGGACCTGACAGGGTATTCCCTCAGACCTTGAAGGAGATTAGTGTTGAAATTGCAGGGGCATTGGCAGATGGATTTAAAATGTCAGTATCTATGGGTCAGGTGCGGGAGGATTGGAGGATAGCTCATGTTGTTCTGTTGTTTAAAAAAGGCTCTAAATGTAATCTGGGAAATTATAGGCTGGTAAATTTGACATCAGTAGTAGGTAAATTATTGGAAGGAGTAGTAAGAGATAGGATAGGATCTACAAGTATTTAGATAAACCGGGACTATTGTGGTAGGTCATGTTTAACAAATCTTTCTTTCTTTTTCCATCTTTTTATTATCATTATTAATAACAACAAAATAAAATTGATACATAGATAATGGGATTACAAACGTACATATTTCAACTAACTATAAAAGAATACAAAAACAATGATTACAGTATAAATGAGTATTCCCACACCATAAATGATACAATATACAAATAAACAAGGCAAACCTAGGTGCATCATAATATAGAATAAAAAAAAGAAAAAAGAAAAAGGAAACAAAAAAATTATTATGCAAAAAAACTAATCTAAAATCTAATAACTAATAGAGAAAAAAAGAAAAAAAGAAAAAAGAAGAAAGAGAAAAAAAGGGCTGTTTATAATATCTCACAAAAATACAAAATCATCAGTGTCATCAACTCCAATCCTCTCAACATATATAAAAACAAAACTGGAAAATCAAATAGGCTTGGAACAGGGTCATATTACATCATATGAAAATATTGAATAAATGGTCTCCATATCTTTTCAAATTTAGTAGAAGTGTCAAATACACCACTTCTAATTTTTTCTAAATTCAAACATAACATAGTTTGAGAAAACCAATGAAATACAGTAGGAGGATTAATTTCCTTCCAATTCAACAAAATAGATCTTCTAGCCATTAGTGTAAGAAATGCAATCATTCGACAAGCGGAAGAAGATAAATGAAGTGAGTCCATCATTGGTAAACCAAAGATTGCGGTAATAGGATAGGGTAGTAAATCAATGTTCAATACCACAGAGATAATATCAAAAATATCTTTCCAATATTTTTTCAAAAGTGGACACAACCAGAACTTATAAGTTGAAGACACTATTTCAGATTGACATCTATCACAAATAGGATTTATATAGGAATAAAAATGAGCCAATTTATCCTTGAACATATGTGCCCTGTGGACAACCTTAAACTGTATTAGTGAATGTTTGGCACATATAGATGATGTATTAACTAATTGAAGAATTTTACCCCAATACTCAATAGGAATAATAAGGTTAAGCTCTCTTTCCCAATCATTTTTGTCTTTAAAGGGGCTCTGAACGTATCTTCATAATTATATTATAAAGTTTTGATATAAGCCCTTTCTGAAAAGGGTTTAGTTCAAACAAATTCTCCAAAATGCCTGAAGACACAAAATTTGGAAAAGTAGGAAGTACAGTATTTTAAAAATTCCTAATCTGTAAATATCTAAAAAAATGAAATCTAGGCAAATTATATTTATTAGATAATTGTTCAAAAGACATAAAACAATTATCCAAAAATAAATCAGAAAATCGTAGTAATACTTTAGTCTTCCAAGCTGAATAAGCTTGGTCTATAATTGAAGGGTGGAAAAAACAATTGGATACAATAGGAATATTTAAAATAAACTGAGTCAACCCAAGAAATTTCCGAAATTGAAAACATATACGTAAAGTATGTTTAACTATTGGGTTGTCAATTTGTTTCGGCAATTTAGAAAGAGCAAAAGGAAGAGAAATCCCTAAAATAGAACCCAGTGTAAATCCTGGTACTGATTTAATTTCCAGGTTGACCCAATGAGGGCTAAAAGATCCATCCCAATCTTTCAACCAACGTATCAAATATCTGATATTAACTGCCCAATAATAAAATATAAAATTAGGCAATGCTAATCCACCTTCCTTCTTTGCCTTCTGTAAGTATATTTTATCTAACCTGGGATTTTTATTCTGCCATATATATGAGGAAATTTTTGAATCAACATTAGTACAAAAAGATTTCAGAATAAAAATTGGTACTGCTTGAAAAATATATAAAAACTTGAGTAAAATAACCATCTTAATAATGTTAATCTGACCTATCAGAGATAAAGATAATGGTGACCACTTAGTAAACAAGCATTTAATCTGATCAATTAAGGGTACAAAATTAACCTTAAATAAGTCTTTATAGTTTTTTGTGATTTTAATCCCTAAGTAAATAAAAGAGTCATTAACTAATTTAAAAGGTAAATTTCCATAAATTGGGACCTGTCTATTTAAAGGAAACAATTCACTCTTATTAAGATTTAATTTATACCCAGAAAAATCACTAAATTGAGCCAACAATGATATAACTACAGGAATGGATTTCTCAGGATTCGAAATAAATAATAATAAATCATCTGCATACAAAGATAACTTATGAGTATCCGTCTCATGATTAATACCAAGAATATCCTGTGATTCTCTGATAGCAATTGCCAAGGGTTCTAAAGCAATATCAAGTAATAATGGACTAAGAGGACAACCTTGTCTAGTGCCCCAAAATAAACGAAAAAAGGGAGATCTTTGATTGTTAGTAAACACCGAGGCTACTGGGGTATGATATATCAGTTTAATCCAGGAAATGAATGTCTGACCAAAATTAATCTTCTCCAACACATTAAATAAGTATGGCCATTCAATTCTGTCAAATGCTTTCTCCACATCTAATGAAATAACACATTCTGAAATGTTATGTGAAGGAGTATACACAATATTCAATAACCTCCTGACATTGAAAAAAGAATAGTGATTTTTAATAAAACTGGTTTGATCTTCCGAGATAATTTGGGGTAATGCCTTCTCCAACCTGGATGCAAGTAACTTGGAAAAAATCTTGGAATCTACATTCAATAAGGATATTGGTCTATAGGATGCACAGTCAGTAGGGTCTTTATCTTTCTTCAATATTAAAGAAATGGAAGCTCTATAAAAAGATTGTGGCAAATTGCCCAATCTAATTGCTTCTTCAAAAACCCTATATAACCAAGGAGAAAGAGTAGCAGAAAAACATTTGAAAAATTCTGCTGTATACCCATCCGGACCAGGTGCTTTCCCAGAATTCATGGAGGAAATAACCCCTTTGATTTCTGCATCCGTCATAGGAGTTTCCAATATTGAAAGATCATCTGGTGCTAATTTTGGGAAATTCAATTTCCCAAGAAAATCACACATGGTGCCACAATCCTGAGGAAATTCAGAATGATACAGGGAGGTATAAAAATCTTGAAATGATTTATTTATCTCATCATGGTTAACTGTTAGATCCCCATTTTGCTGACGGATCTTAGTAATTTGACGTTTAACCCAAAGCATTCTTCAATTGACAAGCTAGCAGTTTACCTGATTTATAACTATGTATATAAAAATCAGCTCTGAATTTCATTAGTTGATTTTCAATCGAAGATGTAAGTAATAAACTATATTCTGTTTGAAGTTCAACCCTTTGCTTGTAAAGCTCCTTACTAGGAGTAATTAAATATTTCTTGTCAATCTCTTTAATTTTATCAACCAATAAAAGAGCTTCCTTCTTTATGCGTTTTCTCAGACCAACAGAGTAAGAGATAATCTGTCCACGTATATATGCTTTAAAAGTATCCCAAAGTGTTCCGTAAGAAATATCTTCCGTGGAATTGGTTGAAAAGAAGAAATCAATCTGTTCATTCATAAATTTAATAAAGTCCGGATCTTGCAATAAGGTAGAATCAAATCGCCATTGTCTAGCATTAGGAACTGTATCCGTAAATTTAATAGAAAGTTTTAATGGAGCATGGTCAGAAATAGCAATAATATCATAATAAGAACCATTTACCAAAGGAATCAAACAAGAGTCAATAAAAAAAATAATCAATTCTCGAATAAGAATGATAAACATGTGAAAAAAAAGAAAACTCTTTGTCCTTAGGATGCCAAAATGTCCAAATATCAAAAACTCCATTATCAGTCAAGAAAGAGTTAATACAAGTGGCCGACTTGTCTGAGTAGATATAGATTTGTCCGTCAGAGGATTTAAACAACAATTAAAATCACCACCCATTATTAACTTATATTCATTTAGATTAGGTAGAGAAGTAAATAAGGACTTAAAAAAATCAGGACAATCCACATTTGGAGCATAAGCATTAACCATAGCAACCTTTTTATTAAAAAGTAAGCCCGTAATTAACAAAAATCTACCATTCAGATCCGAAAAGATATCATGTTGAACAAATGCAATAGAGGAGTCAATAAAAATTGAAACTCCCTTTACTTTAGCATTCGAATTTGAATGGTACTGTTGACCCCTCCAAGACCGAAAAAAGCGATAATTGTCCTCCTTCCTCACATGAGTTTCTTGTACAAAAATAATATGAGCATTAAGTCTTTGGAATACTTTGAAAATCTTCTTTCATTTAATCGGATGTTTTAACCCATTAGAATTCCAAGAAACAAAATTAATGGTCTGAGCCATATTTCTAAAATCAACCCTTTGGTATAATAAGGGTTAACCAAATTATAAACTCATGCACCCGGAAGAGGAACAAAAATAAAGAGCGGACCCAGAAGTGACGACATCGCGGATATATTTGTAGTTCAAAATCAGCCCAAATGAAAAAACTAAAAAAAACTGGTAAAAGAAACATAGAATTAGAAAAAAGACCACCCACCTCCCACTCAAGAAGAGAGAGAAAAAAAACGACAGCCAAAAATAGGCTGGGAAAAGGGAAAAATGAAACTAACTCTACCCCCATATCAGCAGAAGACCACTCCGTATATAAAGGATATATTTAAAAAACCCACCCAAACTCTAAAAAAAATTATAATCACTATACTAAAACCAAACTTCTTAATATAATTGGTAGTAAAAAAAAGACAAAGAGAATATAATCACTAGAAACTTATAAATCGGGTTAAAACACAAACAAACCAAAAAATATTTAAACTGTGATAAGCGATGCATTATAGGAAGAAGATGAAAGAAAAAAAATAGCGCCATCTTAAAAAAAACAGCAAAAATGTTTTAAAAAACCCGCCATCTTAGTAAAAAAAAATTCACCTTCGAAGGAATAATAATAATAGCCAGTGATGTAGTATAGTGGTTAAAGTAAGTAAAACAAAAAGATTGATATGTCGAAAGAAAACTTTAACTAGAGTATAAAGTATAGAGTAAACCTACACCAATAGCCAGAAACAAAATCTGGTTTTGGGAATCAAAAACCATCTTATACGATCAAAATCACTCATTTATTAGACATGAGTGTCTGTAGCAGTAGGGAAGTTCTCCTTCAGAAAGCTTCTCGCTTCAGAAGTAGAAGTGAAAATCCGTCATGGAGCATTCGGCGGCGAGATTCTGAGCTTTGCAGGGTATAAGAGCGCAGGTTTTAAATTTTTCTCATAACATTCAGACATCAGCAGTTTAAAAAGAAGCCTTGCCTTCATTGCTTCAGGACTAAAATCTTCTACTAAACGAAAATTGTGATCCTGAAATTTGAATATTCCTACACGCCAAGCCACACAAATAAGTTGCTCTTTAACATGTACGTAATGAAATTGGACAATTACAACCAAGGGTTTAGCTGAAGCACTTGGTGATCGACACATAATTCTATGAGCGCGATCGAGTAACAGGGGACTATCTGGAAATACAGACGGGAATGCATCCTTCAAAAGTTGAGCAAAGTACTTCATGGGGTCGCCTTGTTCAATACCTTCTGGAAGACCAAGTATACGTAAGTTCTGTCTTCTGGACGATTTTCAAAGTCAACACTTTTGGCTTTAAGTGCTTCCACCTGTTTAATGGTCGAAAGTAAGTCCTGTTGCAATTTTTCAATTATCAAATCTCGTTTCCAAGCGTCTTCTTGCAAACATGCGATAAGAACTTGCCGCTGGTTAATTACTGAATCCGTCTTATCCATATAATCTTGAAAAGCCTTTATACTTTGTTTAAAAATTTGTCGTTGTTCTTCAAATTTTTGATCTAAAACCTCCAATAACAATTCATAAGTTAATTCAGTGCATTGCAGATGAGCTTGCTTCTTTCCATCACCGTTCGGGTTCTGCCCAGGTTCTCGTCCTTTAGATCTAAGAGCCATTTCTGAGTACATATCTTCAAAAATTCACAGTAAGCTCTTAATGATAAGTCCAAGAAAATAACAAGAATCTTTTGGTGTAGGTAAAAATAAGTTGAATAAGGGTGATCAAAGGTTAAAAAAAGTAAAGGTTATAGAGCGAATCTAAAACAGTACTCACTCCATGAGCGTCTCCTGCTGACCTGCCTTAACAAATCTATTAGAGTTTTTTGAGGGGGTTACAAGGAAAGTGGATGAGGGGAAGGCAGTGGATGTTGTCTACATGGTCTTCAGTAAGGCCTTTGACAAGGTCCCGCATGGGAGGTTAGTTAGGAAGATTCAGTTGCTAGGCATGGTGAGGTAGTAAATTGGATTAGACATTGGCTCAATGGAAGAAGCCAGAGAGTGGTAGTGGAGGATTGCTTCTCTGAGTGGAGGCCTGTGACTAGTGGTGTGCCACAGGGATCAGTGCTGGGTCCATTGTTATTTGTCATCTGTATCAATGATCTGGATGATAATGTGGTAAATTGGATCAGCAAATTTGCTGTTGATACAAAGATTGGAGGTGCCCTGGACAGTGAGGAAGGTTTCCAAAGCTTGCAGAGGGATTTGGACCAGCAGGAAAAATGGGCTGAAAAATGGCAGATGGAGTTTAATACACACAAGTGTGAGGTATTGTACTTTGGAAGGAAAAACAAAGGTAGAACATACAAGGTAAATGGTAGGGCACTGAGGAGTGCAGTAGAACAGAGAGATCTGGAAATACAGATACAAAATTCCCTGTAAGTTGCAAAACAGGTTGATAGGGCAGTAAAGAGAGCTTTTGGTACATTGGCCTTCAGAAATCGAAGTATTAGGAGTTGGAATGTTATGGTGAGGTTGTATAAGGCATTGGTGAGGCTGAATTTGGAGTATTGTGTGCAATTTTGGTCACCAATTACAGGAAGGATATTAATAAGGTTGAAAGAATGCAGAGAAGGTTTACAAGGATGTTGCCAGGACTTGAGAAACTGGGTTACAGAGAAAGGTTGAATAGGTTAGGACTTTATTCCCTGGAGCGTAGAAGAATGAGGGGAGACTTGATAGAGGTATATAAAATTATGATGGGTATAGATAGAGTGAATGCAAGCAGACTTTTTCCACTGAGGCCAGGGGAGAAAAAAAACAGAGGTCATGGGTTAAGGGTGAAGGGGGGGAAATTTAAAGGGAACATTGGCGGGGGGCTTCTTCACACAGAGTGTGGAATGAGCCGCCAGATGATGTGGGCTCACTTTTAAAATTTAGGAAAAACTTGGACAGGTATATGGATGACAGATGTATGGATGGATATGGTCCAGGTGCAGGTAGGTGGGACTAGGAAGAAAAATGGTTCAGCACAGCCAAGAAGGGCCAAAAGGCCTGTTTCTGTGCTGTAATGTTCTATGATTCTATGGTTCTATGTGCAAAAGACAACAAACTGTGCAAATACAAAGAGAAGAAAAAGAAATAATAATAATTTCTAAGAGGTGCTCCAAAGAGTACGATATGAGGTCATTCTTACCCTCGGCCATTAGGCTCTGTAATGAGTCAACCTATTGCCGGGGAAGTGATGACCCCCTCCTGTCAGATTGTTTGAAGTTACTTCTATTTTATTCCTTCTTACTTCTCTTCTAATATTTATATATTTGTATATCTTTGCACTTGTAACACTACTGTGACACTGTAATTTCCTTTGGGTTCAATAAACTTTCTATTTTTCTATCTAATGAATAAATAAACAATGTTGTTGTTTCATATGGCAGGTGTTTCTCTCTTTATTCTTCTAATTGGTTTCTGTCAAGCCAGTCCTCCCGCATCGGTAGACTGTGGCAAAGCTGTCTTGGCTTTGAAAAGTTGGCTTGATTCATGATGAAGTGTAGCCAGCGAGGGGCTGACATGAGACTCTTCGTTCGGGAGCCAGGGCTGGATCAATCTTTGCGTGGCATCTCATCCACAGTCATTCCAACATGGTTGTCCCTGATTTGGCATTTCCTGATAGAGTCAACGTGTTGATTCAGGTCATGGAGGCATAAACAATAAGTATTGAGAACATGAGATGAAGAGACCTTGAAAGTGAGTCCATAGGCTGTGGAAACAGTTCAGTGATGGGGCAACTGAAGCTGATTGAAGTTCTCCCTCTGGTTCAAGAGGCTGATAATAACTGTTTAGGGGTGATAACTGTTCCCGAACCTAGTGGTGTGAGTCTTGAGGCTCCTGTACCTTCTTCCTGATGGCAGTAGTGAGAAGAGAGCATGGTGGGAATCACTGGATGAATGCTGCTTTCCTGCGACAGTGCTTAGTGTAGACGTGTTGAACAGTGGGAAGGGCTTTACCCGTGATGTACTGGGCTGAATCCACTACTCTTTGTGGGTTTTTCCGTCAAGGGCATTGGTGTTTCCATACCAGGCTGTGATGACACCAGTCAATATTCTGTGCACCACACATCTACAGAAGATTGTCAAATATTTAAATGACATGATGAACCTTCGCAAACTTCTGAAAAAGTAAAGGCGCTGCCGTGCTTTCTTTGTCAAGATAGTTACATGAAGGACCCAGGAGAGATCCCTCTTAAATGATAACACCGAGGAATTTAGAGTTTATCGAAGACAAAGCTGGGATTTTGAGAAGTTTGAAAAAATTCAGTATGTGACCATAGACTTTCTATACATGCACAGGATCAGGAAAAGCTACAGAGAATTGTAAACTCAGCCAGGTCCATCATGGGCACTAACCTCCCCATCTTTGAGGATATCTTCAACAGGAAACGCTTCAAGCAGGTGATATCCATCTTCCAGGACATGTCTGCTTTTCATCACTCGGTGGTGCCAGTGAACAACACAACCAAGGATGACACCTCCAGACAGGCCACAAAACTACTTCTTTCCCTTCCTTCTCTTTCAAAAGTGCTTCTGCTGCCATTGGAGCCTGTGATCTGTATTTTGGTGTTGCGGTTTAGGGCCGATTGAGCAATCTAGCACTTTGCTGTCTCTGAGGGTGTTCCGAGAGAAGTTTGCAGCCTCAAAGCCAAGAAGCCTGAAGATGGGGTGCAAGCCCATGATGGACTCCACTTCTCACTGAGCTCGCTGATTAAAGCACCGAAGAAGTTTGAAATCATCGAGGCAAGTGTAGAAAGTGAGCAGGTATTCAGTGCTGTCGACCAGCTTCTCACTTGTGGCTGCTGGAGGAACATGTCTGTGTATGTCATTCTGCCTCTCTTCCCTCTCTCTCGCTGCTCCTGAAGGAAGGTTTCTTTGTTTGAATCATCTCTCTCTCTCTCGCTCTCTCTCTCTCCCCCTCAATGTTGTCAGAGGATGGTTCTGGAGTTCTGGTGTGAGGCAAGGCTTAATCAATGTGGTTTGTGAATTGGACTCTGTATTCCTGTTCTGCTGGTTTCTGGACACTCATTGTTTGTTGTGATTTTGAAACGGAGTGGTCTGAGCTGAGCAGAATATGCCTGGACTCTTTCGATTTTGTGTCTTATGTTCTGTATTTTATTGCTCTTTTTTGTGGCCGTTTACGTTATTGTTTTTGCACATGGGGGTGGGGTTAGTTTGATGTTTTTCGTTGAATGTGTTCCCTAGTTTTCTTTGTTTCACGGTTCTCTGTGGGAAGATGAGTTCAGGGTTGTATACTGTATACAGACTTCGATAATAAACATAAATCTTTGAATCAGAAAGTACAGGAGCCTGGAGACACACATTCAATTCTTTAGGAACAGCTTCTTCCCCTCCACCATCCGATTTCTGAACGGACACTACCTCACTACCTGTTTTTTTATTGTGACTTATAGTAATGTATTGCTACTGCAAAACATCAAATTTTATGCTACATGTCAGTGATAATAAACTTGCTTCTGATTATTATCAGTAATGGTAACCATGAAGTCACTAAACTGCTGGCAACACCTCATCTGGTTTGTGTAAGGGAGGGCTATCTGCCATTCCGACCTGGTCTGGCCCAAATGGCTCCTCAAGCTGTGTGAATGGATTAGTATGCCTCTGATGATGGGTCGGCACCAATTACTGGTTTTCCAAATATTTCTAACATCAAAGTGTTCTGCACCTGTAGCTTGGAGCTCTAAAATCTGTCCTCTTTAAGCATTTACATAAATTTATTTGGGAATGGATGCAAAGCTACTGTCATTGTTTTTTGAATTTAGCTTATTTACTTAGCTGTTTTTCAAAAAGAAGTGTTGTTTACTCAGTGGATCCAATTCATACTGAATGACAGCCTCCATGCAGGGACTTGCTGTGGATGTTCCTGTGTTTGTATTTGTTAATGGAAGATCCTGCTGCCACAGAACTCTGACTGACTCTGGGTAAAGATGATAATGGCATGAGGGATATTAACATCTTATCCTGTGTTTATTTTATTTTTTTCCTGAGACTTCGTTGCGCTTCATTTTACAGGGCACAGGAAATGGCCAGTTCTTTTGTGCTTATATTGCAAGGCTTTGCCAGTAAGATGCAGAGGTCATTAATAAAAGACAGGAAATCCTTCAGATTCTGCTTTAAAAGCCTTGATCACAAGCGCATACATGCTCTCCTGAATATTAATTCTGAGTGAATACACTGGAGCTGGAGTTCTTTGTTTAATGAGATGAAGTTTATATGAATTTCTCCCTTGAACTTGCAATCAAATCCTTGTTATTGCTTACATCCGCCAGTCCTACAACCTTCTGTTATTTCCAATTGTGCCATTTTGTATCTCTCATTACTTCACCCCTTACTAGGGTTGTTAAGAAGGTATACGGTCTGTTGGTCTTCATTACTCCGGAGATTGAGTTCAAGAGCCATGAGGTAATCTTGTAACTCTGTGAAACTTTGGTTAGACCAAGTCTGGAATAAAGTGTTCAGTTCTGGTCACCTCATTATAGGAAGCTTTAGAGACAGTGCAGAGGAGATTTACCAGGGTGCTGCCTGGACGAGAGGGCCTGTCTTATGAAGATAGATAGAGTAAGTTGGGGCTTTTCCCTCTGCAGCAAGGGAGGATGAGAGGAGACTTGATGGATGTGTACAAGAGGATAAGAGGTATAGATTGAGCTGATATCCAGAGACCTTTTCTCAGAGTGGAAATGGCTAATATGAAGGGACATAATTGTAAGGTGATTGGAGAAAAGTTTAAGGTGGATGTCAGAGGTGAATTTTTACACAGAGAGTGACGAGTGCTTGGATTACCCTGCCTAGAGTAGTGTGAGAGGAAGACAGAGTAGAGGCATTTAACCCTTACATACTGACCGGGTCACATGTGATCCGTTTTGACATTTGACAGCAGTAAATACACACTAAATGCCTCTTTTTAACTGAAATTTGACACCTTTTCCCAAAGTGGCCCAAAATGTGCAAAAATGAAAGTATTTAAAAATTTAACACAAGGAAATCTGCAGATGCTGGAAGTTCAAGCAACACACACAAAATGCTGGTGGAACACAGCAGGCCAGGCAGCATCTATAGGGAGAAGCGCTGTCGACATTTCGGGCCGAGACCCTTCGCCAGGACTGACTGAAAGAAAAAATAGTAAGAGATTTGAAAGTAGGAGGGTGAGGGGGAAATGTGAAATGATAGGAGAAGACCAGAGGGGGTGGGGTGAAGCTAAGAGCTGGAAAGGTGATTGGTGAAAGGAATACAGAGCTGGAGAAGGGAAAGGATCATGGGACGGGAGGCCTCAGGAGAAAGAAAGGGGGAGGGGAGCACCAGAGGGAGATGGAGAACAGGCAGAGTGATGGGCAGAGAGAGAGAAAAAAAGGGGGGAAGTAAATAAATCAGGGATGGGGTAAGAAAATTTTATACTTTTGTACAGGTGCTACAAATTTTTGTACATTGAGGCCGTTCTGGGTCAAATTTGACCAGTATCTGCTGAAATGGATGTTAGATCTCTGAAACATTAGTTAAGGGTTAATCACCCATTTATTAATGTCAGATAGGCTATTTATACATTCTAAATAGATCTGTGGTTCAAAATTTGCTACAGACACTTGTTAGGAGGGGATTCTTGGGTTGGGTCAAAATTGACCTGGACTATACTGTGAAGGTATAGAATATGAACTGTATGTAAGGGTTAAGAAACTCTTAGATAGGCACATAGAGGGCTATAAGACCTTAAGATATAGGAGCAGAATTAGGCCGTTTCATCCATTTCCCTCTCAGCCCCGATCCCCTCCCTTCTCCCCGTACCCCTTCATGTCCTGACCAATCAAGAACCTGTTGACCTGGGCTTGAACATACGCAATTACCTGGCCTCCACAACCACCTGTAGAAACGAATTCTGCAGAATTCACCCGACTCTGGCAAAAGAAATTCTTCCTCATCTCTGTTCTAAATGGACATCCCTCTACTCTGAGGATGTGTCCTCTGGTCATAGACTCCCCCACCATAGGAAACAGCCTCTCCACATCCATTCCATCGAGGCTTTCAACATTTGATAGGTTTCAATGAGATTCCCCCTCATTCTTCTGAATTCCAGTGAGTACAGGCATAGAGCCAGTAAACGCTCTTCATAAGGTAAGCTTTACAATCCCAGAATCATTCTTGTGAACCTCCTCTGGACCTCTCCATTGTCGGCACATCCTTTCTTAGATAAGGGGCCCAAAAACTGCTCGCAATGCTCCATGTGAGGCCTTAGCATTATATCCTTGCTTTTATGGTCTAGTTCTCTCGAAATGTGTGTTAACATCAGATTTGCCTTCCTCACCACCGCCTCAACCTGCAAGTTTACACTTCTGGAATCCTGCATGAGGACTTCCAAGCCTCTTTGCACCTCAGATTTTTGGTTTTTCTCTCCAATTAGAAAATAGTCTATGCTTTTATTTCTTCTACCAAAATACATGACCATACACTTCACGGCACTGAATTCCATCTGCCACTTCTTTGTCCATTCTCCTAATCTGTCTAAGTCCTTCTGTAGCATATCTGGTTCCTCAAAATCACCTCTGTCTATCTTTGTATAGTCCGCAAACTGGCCACAAAACTATAAATTCCATCATCCAAATCATTGACAGATAACATAGAAAGAATTATATCCAACACTGACCTCTGTGGAACACCACTAGTCAAAGGCAGCCAAACAGAAAAGGCTCCTTTTATTCCCACTCTTTGCCTCCTACCAATTAGCCAACACTCCGTCAATGCTAGTATATTTCCTGTAATACCATGGGCTCTTAACTTGTTAAGCAGCCTCAAAGGTGATCTCACCAGTGATACAATATCATTCTCCTCTTTCCATGGCAGAGTGATCTCACCAGTGATAAAATATCATTCTCCCCTCTCCATTGCAGAGTGATCTCACCAGTGATACAATATCATTCTCCTCTCTCCATGGCAGAGTGATCTCACCAGAGATACAATATCATTCTCCGCTCTCCATGGCAGAGTGATCTCACCAGAGATACAATATCATTCTCCTCTCTCCATGGCAGAGTGATCTCACCAGTGATAAAATATCATTCTCCTCTCTCCATGGCAGAGTGATCTCACCAGTGATAAAATATCATTCTCCTCTCTCCATGGCAGAGTGATCTCACCAGAGATACAATATCATTCTCCTCTCTCCATGGCAGAGTGATCTCACCAGTGATAAAATATCATTCTCCCCTCTCCATGGCAGAGTGATCTCACCAGAGATACAATATCATTCTCCCTCTCCATGGCAGAGTGAACTCACCAGAGATACAATATCATTCTCCTCTCTCCATGGCAGAGTGATCTCACCAGAGATACAATATCATTCTCCTCTCTCCATGGCAGAGTGATCTCACCAGAGATACAATATCATTCTCCCTCTCCATGGCAGAGTGATCTCACCAGAGATTCAATATCATTCTCCCCCCTCCATGGCAGAGTGATCTCACCAGAGATAAAATCTCACTCTCCCTCTCCATGGCAGAGTGATCTCACCAGAGATACAATATCATTCTCCTCTCTCTATGGCAGAGTGATCTCACCAGAGATACAATATCATTCTCCCCTCTCCATGGCAGAGTGATCTCACCAGAGATACAATATCATTCTCCCTCTTCATGGCAGAGTGATCTCACCAGAGATACAAATTCATTCTCCCTCTCCATGGCAGAGTGATCTCACCAGAGATACAATATCATTCTCCTCTCTCCATGGCAGAGTGATCTCACCAGAGATACAATATCATTCTCCCCCCTCCATGGGAGAGTGATCTCACCAGAGATACAATATCATTCTCCTCTCTCCATGGCAGAGTGATCTCACCAGAGATACAATATCATTCTCCCTCTCCATTGCAGAGTGACCTCACCAGAGATACAATATCATTCTCCCCTCTCCATGGCAGAGTGATCTCACCAGAGATACAATATCATTCTCCCCTCTTCATGGCAGAGTGATCTCACCAGAGATACAATATCATTCTCCCTCTCCATGGCAGAGTGATCTCACCAGAGATACAAATTCATTCTCCCTCTCCATGGCAGAGTGATCTCACCAGAGATACACTATCATTCTCCCCTCTCCATGGCAGAGTGATCTCACCAGAGATACAATATCATTCTCCTCTTTCCATGGCAGAGTGATCTCACCAGTGATAAAATATCATTCTCCCCTCTCCATTGCAGAGTGATCTCACCAGTGATACAATATCATTCTCCTCTCTCCATGGCAGAGTGATCTCACCAGAGATACAATATCATTCTCCTCTCTCCATGGCAGAGTGATCTCACCAGAGATACAATATCATTCTCCTCTCTCCATGGCAGAGTGATCTCACCAGTGATAAAATATCATTCTCCCCTCTCCATTGCAGAGTGATCTCACCAGAGATACAATATCATTCTCCTCTCTCCATGGCAGAGTGATCTCACCAGAGATACAATATCATTCTCCTCTCTCCATGGCAGAGTGATCTCACCAGTGATAAAATATCATTCTCCCCTCTCCATTGCAGAGTGATCTCACCAGAGATAAAATCTCATTCTCCCTCTCCGTAGCAGAGCGATCCCACCGGTGATAAAAAAGCATTCTCCCCTCTTGGTAGTAGTTGTTTCTCAGTTTTCTGGCCTGCTCCTGAAAATCTCTCTTCAGGACCTCCTCATCTTTCCTACCAGTATCATTGGTGTCAATATGTACCAGAACTTCTGGCTGCACACCCTCTTTCTTTAGAATGTTGTGAACTGGATCCAAGACATCCCTGACCCTGGCACCTGGGAAGCAACAGACCATCTGGGCAACTCCATCATGTCCACAGAACGTTGACTCTATCACTCCAACTGTAGAATCTCTTATCACTACTAAATGCCTTTCACCTCGCTTCTTTTCTGAGCCACAGCACCAGACTTGGGGCCAGAGAACTGGTCACTGCAGCTCCCCACTGGTAAGTCAACCCCCTCAATGGTATCGAGTGGTTTAATTATTATTGAGAGGAATGGCCACAGGGGAACTCTGCATTCACTGCCCATTTCCCTTCTTTCTGACTTTCATCCTATTACCTCCCCCTGCAACCAGGGGTAACTACTTCCCCCTAGTTCCTTCCTGTCACATCCTCAGTATGAGCCAAAGATCATCAAGCTGCAGCTCCAGGTTCTCTGAGAAGTTGCAGCTTGGTGCATCTGGGACAGATGTGAGAGAATGGGAGTCTCCCAGAATTTCCACATCTCACACATCCCCCTGGAGCCGTTCTCACTAACTGTTCCCCCACAGATG
Organism: Hypanus sabinus; assembly: GCF_030144855.1. Classification (NCBI taxonomy): domain Eukaryota; kingdom Metazoa; phylum Chordata; class Chondrichthyes; order Myliobatiformes; family Dasyatidae; genus Hypanus; species Hypanus sabinus. The sequence continues at coordinate 22,762,740 of NC_082722.1, forward strand.
AGGAATAAAGAATAAAGAGGAAGAAGAACTTACCCTATACCTACCTGACCAAGCCTGATGAGCCAAAGCCGCTCCATCACTGGCCCCCTCGCACAATGGCCGCTCCGTTCACCTCTATCTTATTTAGATTCACCCTTCCTAATGAATCCCATTGGGCACAGTCCAACTCTGAAAACTGCCGTGAAGTGCTGCCTGTTTTGAATTTCAGCTGGGGACCTAAAAGAAATCCCGCTCACTGATTGGGCACAGTTCAACTATGTAGGAGGGAAGGGTTAAATTGACCTTAGGGTAGGTTAAAAGATCAGCACACCATTGTGGGCTGAAGGCCTGTTCTGTGTTGTAATGTTCTTCACTAAAACATTTATTTTCCAAGTTATGGATAACCAGTCCTAATATCTCATGCCATGTTTTGGTATGAAACTTTGCAAGGTTGGGTTCCTATGAAGGAACATTTTATCTCATCACAGCACCAGCAAATCCAAAAGTTCAATCCACATCTCTACTTCTGTCTGTCAGGGCTCCCCGAACTTTTTTATTCCACGGACCCTTACCATTAACCGGGGACTCCGGATTGAGATCCCCTGGTCTATGCAGAGTTCGAATGAGCTCTCTACAATTGTGCTGGTTTACTTCTGAAAGATGCGCACTCCTCCCACATCGAGATGCACCTGTCAGGAAATTAATTGGGCACCATAAATTGCCCCCATTGTAGCTGGGTGGGGAGCTGCTGAGCAGGCAGACGGAATAGGTTGGAGAAGGTAAGTAGGAAAGGTCACTACTCCATAGATGTGGGCTCATTTTAAGTTGCTTAGAAAGAAGACATCGATTATCTTCTGCCAAAATCAACAGAGAAGAAGGCTACTTGGCCTATCAGGTCCCTGCCGGCTCACCCAGAGAAGCTCCTTTAGTCCCATTCCCTCTTATTTCCCTGGACCCCCGCAAGTTGTTCACTACTTCATCTCATTTTGACAGATCAAGCACATATTCCCATGGAAATTGTTAAGTGGCCAAACAGATGTGTTTTCCACTAGGGTGCAGATTGAGGAGGTCTGTGAAAGCTATCATGATCTGTTATCGGACCTCGTGATAAGGCAGGAGGGGTGTGCCTGCAGCAAATTTACTAATGGAGCCATTATGACTTGGGTGTATGTGTGGTAACCAGCATGTGTCTAATCAACAGTCGCTGTGTCTATTATTCACCAAGGGAAGAGAGCAAATCAGCTCAGTGATTATTTAAAGTGTTAAAGTAAAAAAAATGATAATGTACTGTGATGAATTTTCACATTAATGGTTCAATTTTGAAATGGAATTAAAACTTAATGATCTTTGGTATAAATAGAATACGCCCTGCTGCCACTTCTTCAAGGGAAGTTTTAATATTCCATTCACAGAAGACTGGCATAGCAAGCCAGCACAGGAACAGTGGAGTCAGGAGCATTGTATTAAAATATGAAGTCTTTATTCCTGGAGTTTCTTATTTTGCTAAACAAATTTGCATTAAAAGGTGTAACTATTTTCTAATATACTGGGCATGGATGGCAGGGGGTAGATATACTCAGTGGGCACTCTTTTAGGCATACCTGTACACACACTCATTAATGCAAATATCTGATCAGCCAATTATCTGGCAGCAATTCAATGCAGAGAAGCAAGCAGACAGGACAAAGACATGTTTGTGACCAAACATCAGAACGGGGAAGAACTGTGATCCAAGTTACTTTGACTATGGGATGTTTGCTGGTGCCAGACAGGGTGATTTGAATATCTCAGGAACTACTGAACTCCTTGAATTTTCACACACAACAGTCTCTACAGTTTGTAGCGAATGGTGGAAGGAACAAAAAGCATCCAGTGAGTGGCAGTTTGGAGGGCGAGAGCACTTTGTTAAAGAGAGAGGTCAGACTGGTTCCAGCTGACAGGAAGGCAACAGTAACTCCAATCACAACAGTGGTGTGCAGAAGAGCATCTCTGCATGCACGACACATCAAACCCTGAAGCGGATGGGCTATAGCAGCAGAAAAGCTCAGATCTACATTCAGTGGCCACTTTAATAGATACAGGAGTTAGCAAATAAAGTTGTCTCTGAGTGTCTGTGATCCGCTATGCTGAAGTAAAAGACCAGGAGCCTACCGTCGTTCCTTTCCTGCACAGATGCTCGTTTAAACCTGGGGAATAACTCGCTTACAAAGGCAGGTCAGATATAATTCTCCTGCTTGTTTTTGCTTCCTTCCCCACCAGGGTCCTGCTGCACACTTCTGATATGTTGTCTATAATGAAGAGGAAAGGAAGTGGGGGCAAGTCACAGTGAAAGGTGGGGGGGGGGGGAAGAGTGCAATCTGTCAGGTGATAGGTGAGAGCACATTAAGGAGAAGGTTGGTGGGTAGGGGAAGGGAGATGAAATGAGAAACTTGGAGGTGATAGGTGGAAAAGGTAGAGGGCTGTGAAAGAAGGAATTTGATAGAATGGGAGAGTCACTGGAGGGAAGTAATGGGCAGGTGAGTATGAGAGAAGGGGCAAAAGGGGAATGGAAAAAGGGAGACAAGGGAGGGACAGAAATTACCTGAAGATAGAATAATGGACGTTCCCATCATCAGGTTGGAGGCTATTCAGACGAAATATGATGTGTTGCTCCTCATTGTGGCAGTAGAGGTGGCTATGGACTGATAAGTTGGACGAGGAATGGGTGGTAACCGTGAGAGCATGCATCATCACGTTAGAAGGGTTCTGAGGAGCGACATTTCATGCTGAGTGTGGTTGGAGTTCGTTGCAAGAAAGTTTTTCATCGCACCTGTGCATTACATACTTGTGCAATAAACTTGACTCCTACTTTGGCTTCCTGAAGAGGTGGAGGCAGAAATTCCCATGACATTTAAGCAGTGTTCCAGACAGGTATTTGAATCCCCAAGGCACAGAAGACTATGAAATGATGCAGGTTAATAGGGAGAAGGTGCTGTTGCTGTGCTGCATGGCTTGATGACTATGCAAAATTTACAATCACCAACTGCAGAAATTTTAACAGATAATTGAAATCAGGCAATAAACAATTCCTGATATTGAAAACAACAACATGCAATACCGCTGGAAATTTGAAATAAAAATGGGAAAATGCTCGGATTTCACGGGCAGGAGAGAGAAACAAGGTTAACCAAAGGTTAATGTCTCATCATTAAAAATGGATCTCTTCCTCAATAAAAGTTTCCTGATCGTTTAATTTAACAAATTCAGATTCAGATGAACTGACTGATCACAAGAACACAGTGAAATGCGTCGTTTGCATTAACAATCAACACAGTCAAGGACGTGCTGGGAGGCAGCCTGCAAGAGTCGCCACACATTCTGCTGCCAATATGGCAGGCCCACCATGTCCAGCAGAGCAACGCGAATAGCTGCAACGACGACAGCATCAACAACAAAGCAAGCCCCTACCCCAGCCTCCAGTTCTCTCACCCACTTATACATATGGCCCTCGCACTTCATTGAACTACAGTGTCACTAGTGTACTTCCTCCGTAACGTCAACACTATACTGCCTACTCCATTGTTGTTTTCATTTGTATACTACCTCGGTGTACTTACATATAGAACAATCGGTCTTGTCAGCATGCAAACAAGCATGTTTCTCAGTACGGCTGACTGTTATGTTTTGTAACTTTAAAACAGTAAGTTAATTCAAAAGAAGATTTTTCTGCCTTATTTTTAACGCAACTGTCTCTGCACGTGTAGAAACTCGCTGATCCTTACTGCGTGTTTTCTTTCTCAGTTTGAATGTCTTGCTGCTCTTCAGCCGGCCAGTGGGTTTGCTTTAGAAATACTTTGTCACCACTGTTTGGTCTTTTAACTTCAAAACACCAAACTAATTAAAAGGAAGACACGGGAGTCTGAAATGTGGATCTAAATCCATGTTTTCTTTAAAAGAGGTGTGCATGTATTACTGTGACATATGCAAATTCATGTATTTTTACATATAATCAGTAATTAATTATTTAGATGGGCAAGAATGCTTAATCACATAGTACGTATGCAATATTACCCGAATACTACTGAAATATTAAATACACAAAGTGACAGTAATAAACCAATTTCCGGAGTGAATGTTGGCAGTAAGTGCCTAGGAATTAGATCACAATTTTTAAGCGGAGCAGAGGAAAACTACTGTAGCCACAATTTCTGGATGGGTGTCGGGGGTTGAGTGGGATCCGGGATGAGCCATGAGCCACAGTGGAGCAGACCTGATGGGCTAAATAGTCAAATTCGGCTCCATGTACCTGTCCAGGAGTCTCTTAAAAGACTCTATCGTATCCACCTCCACCACCGTCACCGGCAGCCCATTCCACACATTCACCACTCTCTGCATAAAAAACTTACTCCCGACATCTCCTCTGTACCGTCTTCCAAGCACCTTAAAGCTATGCCCTCTCATGTTAGCCATTTCAGCTCTGGGAAAAAGCCTCTGACTATCCACACGATCAATGCTTCTCATCATCTTATACATCTCTATCAGGTCACCTCTCATTCTCCCTCGCTCCAAGGAGAAAAGGCCGAGTTCACTCACCCTATTCTCATAAGGCATGCTCCCCAATCCAGGCAACATCCTTGTAAATCTCCTCTGCATCCTTTCTATAGTTTCCACATCCTTCCTGTAGTGAGGCGACCAGAACTGAGAACAGTACTCCAAGTGGGGTCTGACCAGGGTCCTGTGTAGCTGTAAATTACCTCTTGGCTCCTAAACTCAATCCTATGATTGATGAAGGCCAATGCACCGTATGCCTTAACCACAGAGTCAACCTGCACAGCAGCTTTGAGTGTCGTATGGACTCGGACCCCAAGATCCCTCTGATCCTCCACACTGCCAAGAGTATCAGTGGCAAAAATAATTTCCATTTGATCATCAACACACACAACTGTCGCTATTTCAAGACTGCTTGTGACACCACTCATCCAGCTGATCTATCTCACTCCTGCACATCTCCTCATCACCATCTGAGATTCTGCCAACAATAGCTGTGTCATCGGCAGTTATAGATGTCATTTGAGCTGTGCCTGGCCACACAGTCATTGGTGTAGAGAGTAGAGAGTCAGCTAAACATGCATCCTTGAGGAATGCCAGTATTAATTGTCATTGAGGAGGAGATGCCAATTCCGATCTGCACTCACTGTGGTCTTCTGATGAAGGAGTCGAGAATGCATTTGCTGAGGGAGATACAGAGGCCCAGGTCTATCATGCGATACACTTTTGAGCCGATGCAACATCAGAATCAGAATCAGAATCATAAATTGTAATGCAGTGTAAGTTGATTTGAAATGCATGGCATTAACAAGCTTACTGGGTAGGACAACACGTGCCACGCAGCTGTCACAACAGTTACAAAAAGTAGTGCTGGAAATCTGACAGCAAAAAATGATGGAAATACTCAGCAGGTCAGCCAGCATCCATGGAGACAAAGAGTCAGAGTTGATATTCCAGGTCAATGAACTTCCATCAGAACTGGGAAGAGTTAGAAATCAAACATGTTTTAAGTTGCAGAGAAGGGGAAATGGTGAAGAATGAGGAGATTTAGTGTCAATGTTATTCAACGCTCTGTGTACGGAGGCTGTGTTCTTGTTTTTTGTGTCTTCAAGGTTCTTAGACATTCTTTCAGCTCTTTCAATGTATTGTTGTTGAAAAGCATCAAGGACTGAGATTATATTAAATATGACAGCACACAGCAGCAACAACTTATGCTCTTCCATTACTGATGTTAGCGCAATTTAATTTGCTAATCAGTACTGCATATTGCAACGTGATAGTGTTCTAACAACATAGAAATAGTTCAGCTGCAGATTTTTACTAACACAGGGTCACTCTCTGAAAATGTTGGCTAATGTCTTTCTCTACACATTTAATTTGCCCAGAAGCTTTTCATGGGTTTTTCTGTCTGACAGCTGAAGCACAACCTAGGAAGTTCCCAGTTACTATAATTCTGTAGTCTTTTTGATACACTCCCCCATTAACATCGTCTGTAGCTGAGTGTGAAAGCCAGGAGAAGAGGAAAATACCTGTGGAGTTCCTTCACTTTGTATATCTCACAGGGTGAGAACTGTTCCAGCTTCTTTCACTTGTGGAGCGTGATAAATAATCAGAAGGGGTATATTGAGAAGAGCTCAGAAATGCCCTCTGCTAGTTAGGCTTGTGTTGTTCAGCCACTTTACAGGGAGCTGTTCTGTTCTATGCTAATTCAAATGGAGGGTTTATTCATTAAATTTCCTCCTCAACCTGCCACTTTGTACTATTCTCTCACACCTTCCCACTCCCTTTCTGCCTTCCTTAAAAGTTCAAAGCTATTCTTTCAACTCAGCTTTATTCATTAGTGAGTTGGAATCCTTTTACACAGAAGCATCTGAATTGTATTGTAGGTTTTCACAAATAGAAAAGTGAGGCATTTCAGGCTTAATGAAACCTGTAACAGATTTTATTGAACTCCAAAATCTGCACGCAAAAGTGGGCTAAACCTCTTTACGTAAAAATGTTAGACCAGTCTCTTAAAGTGAAAGCCCAACTCACTGTTGGTGGTTGTGAATAATGTACATTTCCACTGATTCCGTTGCTCTGCACAGGTCCCTCCAGGATTCACTAAGACCAGCACTGTGAGCCTGTCCAGAGCCCAGCTTGCGTCCAGGGGTCCATGGGTCGAGGAAGGTGCTTCTGGCTCATCCAGAGATGTGTTGAGATGCTTATGGTCGTGTTGAGATGCCGGGGCATGGCAGCGGAATGCTCCAACTCTTGGTGGGCAGGATAAGGAGATCTACCAAAATACATTCCGGTTGACCCCTCCTTCTATGATAAAAGTCTTTTCTCCCTGTTCAAAAATACAGAATGGGCCATCGTCAGGGTGCCTAAGGGGATACTGGTGTGCATTGTGGCGGACGAAAACAGAAGAGGCAGAATGTATGTCAACAGGAACCCAGGAGTATTGTGTGCCATGTTGGGAGGCAGGATCGCTGCCCAGCTGAGTGTAGGCAGCTATTTTAGCAAGCTCCCTATAGTCCATCACACGTGCACCAGTGAGGCCTATACAAACTGGATCAGGCACTTGCTGCATGGAGAGTTCTTTAAAAATAAAACAAGGATGGTGAAGAGACAGCATGTGGTCCATTAGTTCCGAGATCTTCGCATTGCCGAGGGCTGGCATGGAGAGCCACTGTTTGGAGCACTTAGCCTCCGATAGTCCACAAGTCTGTAAAAGGTGAGTTTTCAGTGATCAGTGTTTATTGTGTTCAGGGGGGTGTTCTAGTAGACACACCACTCTTGCAGCCATGGGATTGCTGAGTGATGCTACCACATAGAAATATTTTGCGTTGTTGGCAGAGGTTTCTTTCAGAGCAAACTGAGCCCCAGCTTGTATGAACCAAACGACAGCATTTTGCACCCAAAACTCCAGTAGTTTGAAAGCAACTGCATTGACCAACATGTTCAATAACATCCTAGAGAATCAGAGTCACCACTGTAGGTTTGTGCAGAAAAAGCAAAGTGCGGCTGAGCCAGACAATCTAGTGCGTTGAGAGCTATCCTTTAATCAGGACGGCGACTGAGATTTTAAAGGTTGAGTTTTGTGGCAGTTTCTCTGAGTTGATGAGCGACCAATCAGTAAGAGGCAGTGTGTGAAAAGTGCTACTTTTCATTCAGGTCTGAGTTCAAGAATTGAAAGCAGAGCTTTGAGGCAGCTTTCTCTGAGTTGGACAATCCATGGCAGGGAGTGTGTTGGACAGCTGCCTTTTAATCAGCAAGGTGACTGAGATTTTAAAGGCCAAGTTTTGCAGCAATTTATGAAAAAGAGCATTGACCAGTGACCAATCAGTGTTTGGGATTGATTAGCAAAAGGAAATTAAAGGAAGGCAGGGTCAAGCAGAGTGGCCATTGTTGCAGCGGCCGTCACCTGAGTGGACAGTCAGAGTGCACAGTGGTCAGTCAAGGCTCAGTCAGAGAAAGCAAAAGAACAACTCTAGGTTAAGTGTTTTTTCCCTTCCGTTCTTTATACCTGCTCAGCTAGGACAGTCGAGATGCCAGGCAGGATAGTTGAATGCTTCTCTTGAAGGATGTGGGGAGGCAGGGAGACCTCCAGTGCCCCCGACGACTACAACTACGAGAAGTGCAGCATCCAATAACCCACGTTAAGGAGTTGGAGTTGGAACTGGATGAACTCCAGATCATTTGGGAGGCTGAAGGGGTGACAGATAGGACATATAGAGATGTAGTTATACCCAAGGCTCAGTCAGGAAAGGGAAAGGGATTAAAGAGCCAGTGCAGAGTACCCCTGTGGCCAGCCCCCTCAACAACATAGGCCACTTTGGATACTGTTGGGGGCAGTTGACCTATCAGAGGAAAGTCACAGAGGCCAGGCCCCCAGCACAGCGTCTGCCTCTGTGACTCAGAGGGGAAAGGGGGAGAAGAGATGTGACAGGAGATTCCTTTACTTAGGTGACGGGAGAATGAGTTTCCCAGATAGTATGTTGCCTCCCGGGTGCCAGGGTCCAGGATATCTCGGATCGAGTCCTCAGCATTCTGAAGTGGACAGCCAGAGGTCACGGCCTATGTAGGTACCAATGACATGGGTAGGAAGAGCGATGAGGTTCTGTGTAGGGATTGGGTGCTAAGTTAAAGTGCAGGACCCCCCTGGGTTGTGATCTCAGGATTGCTACCTGGGCCACATGCTAGTGAGGCCAGAACTAGGAGAATCATACACACGGCTAAGGAGTTGGTGGGGGAGGGAGTGCATAAGATGTTTGTATCATTGGTCTCTCTTCCAGGGAAGTTGGGACTTGAACAAAAGGGTCAGTCTGCACCTGAACTGGAGCAGGACTAATGTCTTAGAAGGAAAACTTGTTAATACTGCACGGTAGACTTTAAACTAGAGTTGCAGAGGGATGGGAGCAAGGGTGCCAGAACAGTTAGTGAAGGTGTTTTGGAGGCAGGTGTCAGTAAGACCAAAGACAGTTTGGAGACAAAAGGTTGTGAGTAGTTTTCTGAGCTGTGTATGTTTCAATACAGGAAGTATCATAGGAAAAGTGGATAACAGTGCTGAAGATGAGGTAGCTGGTTTACAAACGCAAGTAATTTGTAGTGAAGAGAGACTGTTGATAGGGCAAAATTGCTGTCAACAGGATGGGTTGTAACATAAAAGGCAGACAAAATCGAAAAAAGTGAATAAAGGACTGAAAGTGTTATACTTGAATGCGTGCAGTATACAGAGTAAGGTAGTTGAACTTGTAGCACAGTTACAGATTGGCAGATATGATGTTGTGGGCATCACTGAATCATGGCTGAAAGAAGATTACAGTTGGGAGTTTAATGTCCAAAGATACACAACGTATCAAAAGGACAGGCAGGAAGGCCGAGGGGGTGGTGTTGGTCTGTAGGTAAAAATGAAATCAAATCATTAGAAAGTGGTGACAGAGGGTCAGAAGGCATTGAATCATTGTGGATAGTGCTAAAGAACTGCAAGGGTAAGAAGATGCTGATGGGAGTTGTATACAGACCCCCAAACAGTGGTAAGGATGTGGTCTACAGAATATAAAGGGAGATTGAAAATGCATGGCAAAAGGGCGATATTACAATGGTCATGGGGGATGTCAATGTGCAGGTAGATTGGGAAAATCGGGTTGGTGCTGGATTCCAGGAGGGGGAATTTTGAGAGTGTATACAAGATAGTTTTTTAGAGCAGCTCGTGTTTGAGTCCATGAGGGGACCAGCTATTTTGGATTGGATGTTGTGCAATGAATGGGAACTGATTAGAGAGCTTAAGCTGAAAGAACCCTGAGGAATCAAGTGATCATAATATGATCAAACCCACTCAAATTTGAGAAGGAGGAGCTAAGGTCAGATGCATCACTGTTACAGTGGAGTAAAGGGAATTACAGAGACATGAGAGAGGAGATGGCCAAAATTGATTGGAAAAGAACACTGCCAAGGATGATGGTAGACTAGCAATGGCTGGAATTTCTGAAAGCAATTCAGAAGGCACAGGACAAACACATCTGAAAAAGGAAGAGTATTCTACAGGAAAGATGACACAACTGTGGCTAACAAGAGGAGTCAAGGACAGCATGAAAGCCAAAGAAAGGGCAAATAGAACAAAAGTTAATGGGAAGTTAGAGGACTGAGAAGCTTTAAAAAACCAACAGGAGGAAACCAAGAAGTCATTAAGAAGATAAAGATTGAATACAAAAATAGTTAGCCAATAATATTAAAGAGGATACCAGAAGTTTTTTTCAGATACATGAAGTGTGAAAATGTGGCGAGAGTGGATATCGGACAACTGGAAAATGATGCTGGAGAGGTAGTAATGTGGGAAAAGGGAATGGTGGGAAACTGAATAAGTATTTTGCATCAGTCTTCACTGTGGAAGACACTAACAGTATGGTGGAAGTTCCAAGTGTCAGGGGTCATGAAGTGTGTGAAGTTACCATTACTAGAGAGAATGTTCTTGGGAAACGGAAAGGTCTGGAGGTAGGTAAGTCACCTGGACCAGACGGTGTACACCCCAGAGTTCTGAAAGAGGTGGCTGAAGAGATTGTGGAGGCATTAGTAATGATCTAGATTCTGCAATGGTTCTGGAAGACTGGAAAATTGCAAATGTCACTCCACTCTTCAAGAAGGGAGAGAGGCAGAAGAAAGGAAACTATCGGCCAGTTAGTCTGGCGTTAGTGGTTGGGAAGATGTTGGAGTCGATTACTAAGAATGAGGTCTCAGGGTACTTGGAGGCACGTGATAAAATAGGCCGTAGTCAGCATGGTTTCCTCAAGGGAAAATCTTGCCTGACAAATCTGTTGGAATTCTTTGAAGAAATAACAAGCAGGATAGACAAAGAAGAATCAGTGGATGTTGTGTATTTGGGTTTTCAGAAGGCCTTTGACAAGGTGCCATACATGAGGCTGCTTAGCAAGCTATGAGCCCATGGTATTACAGAAAATGTTCTAGCATGAATAAAGCAGTGGTTGATTGGCAGGAGACAAAGCGGGGGAATAAAGGTAGCCATTTCTGGTTGGTGCCAGTGACTAGCATGATGCAAATGATAAGTTTGTTTCAAAATTTGCAGATGATCTGAAGATAGGTGGAGGGGTAGATAGTTTTGAGAAATGAGAGAGGTTGCAGAAGAACTTCGACAGATTAGGAGAATGGGGAAAGAAGTGGCAGCTACAGGAATACAGTGTTGGAAAGTGTACGGTCTTGCGAAAGCTTGACTCTTCTAAGTGGAGAGAAAATGCAAAAAACTGAGACACAAAGGGACTTGGGAGTCCTTGTGCAGGATTCCCGACAGGTTAATTTGCAGGCGGAGTCTATGGTGAGGAAGGCTAATGTGATGTTAGCATTCATTTCAAGAGGACTGGAATATGAAAGCGAGGATGTAATGTTGAGACTTTATAAAGCACTGGTGAGGCCTCACTTGGAGTACTGTGAGCAGCTTTGGTCCTGTTATCTTAGGAAGTGTTGTGTCCTTGCACAACTATGTATCAATTAAGTAAAAGCACAGATGAGGGAGATGGACTTTACTTGTGTAATCAGGTTACAATGAGAAGGAGAGAGAACATGTAGACAACAGCACGTGCACAGACAACAGATCAATAAGTCGTGCAAGAGGGAGGTGCCATTGCTCTAAAAGAAATAGATCCCTTCATTACACTTATACACCCTTTAGATTAATGCAACATAAATCTGTATATGTACAAAACATTCCATTTACCCATACTCCAAATAAATATGCTTTCACAATAACAGTCCATAGCTAACTTCACAGTTCTAAAGATTCAGTCTTTTGTAATCAGTCTCTGGTATTATCGACAAAGCTGACCCTGTATCCAGCTCCATTTTCAGTTTTCCACTAGACACATCTATTCTGATCCATATTATATTGTGAGCTGCTTCAGCAATATTACGCAGTTCTAGGCATGACGGTTCACTATTGTCAGACTCTATGTTGTCTGATTCTGTTTTACATTCAGTAAGTTTGTGTTTGGGACTTTTCACTTGGTTGTGCTTTGCACACTCTCTCTATGTGACCTTGTCTCTGACACCTTCTACAGACTTTTCCTTTGAACCAACAGTCATTTGCATCCTGGGAGGATTTGCCACGTTGATATCATTTCTGGCTTTTTGCACCATTTCACATTCTAACCTCCTTTGCTGCAGTTCTGCTTCATCCTGCTGCAGTTGCTAATGATGGTCAGTTCCATGGCTTTGCAGGGGTTAGTAGGTTGCATCACAGACTGTCCTTGCACTCATTAACTAAGAAGTGTTGGGGCTTTCTTTTGCTCCTACATGTTGTTCACATTACAATACAGTTCAACCCTCTCAATATACAACTCCCAGCCTTCATTAACAGTATCAAATTGGTCAACGTTCTCCACTGAAGCCGATGCCACGTTATTTTCACTTTATATTCAGTGCATCTTTCACTGTTACTCACAGGTCCTTTGGAGACAACAGATCAACACATCGTGCTAAGATGGGGGGGGGGGCATTATCCCTACATTACAGAAAGGATGTGCTGAAACTGGAGAGGATTTAAAGGAGGTTCAGGAAAGTGAATCTAGGAGCATTTCATGGCTCTGGGCTTGTACTTGCTGGAATTTAGAAGAATGAGGGGGAATCTCATTGCAACCTATTGAATGGAGAAAGGCTTTGATAAAGTGATGTGGAGAGGATGTTTCTTATGGTGGAAGAGTCAAAGACCAGAGGACACAGTCTCAGAATAGAGGGATGTCCTTTTAGAATGGTGCTAAGGAGGAATTTCTTCAGTCGGAGAGTGATGAATCTGTGGAATTCTTTGCCACAGGCAGCTGTGGAGGCCAAGTATTTATACATGTTTAAGGCAGAGATTGATAGCTTCATGATTGGTCAGGACATGAAGGGATGCGGGGAGAGGGCAAGAGATTGGGGCTGAGAGGAAAATTGGATCAGCCATAATGAAACGGTGGAGCAGACTCGATGGGCCAAATGGCCTCATTTTGTACCTATATCTTATAGCCTTATGGTCTTAATGAAACCCGTAACACATTTTATTGAACTCAAAAACCTACACACGAGCATGCTAAAAAACTTTTCGTAATCACGTCATCCTGACAGACGTGTCTTAAAGAGAAACCCCAACTCAATATCGGTGGTTGTGAATAATGTACAGTTCTCCCAGTTATGTTACCCTACAGTGTCACAGCCTGGTTTGGAAACGCCAATGCCCGGGAATAGAAAAGTCTACAGAAGGTGGTGGATACAGCCCAGTCCATCACAGGCAAAGCCCTCCCCACCTCTGAGCACATTTACAAGGAGCGCTACCACAAGAATGCAGTGTTCATCACCAAGGACCTCCTCCATCCAGGCCATACACTCTTGTCTACCTAGTGGCCTGCCCTAGGTCCCACACCACCAGGTTCAGGAACAGTTATTACCCCTCAACCATCTGGTTCCTGAACCAGCATGGATAACTTCACTCAGCTCACCACTGAACGGATTACACAACCGATGGACTCACTTTCAAGGATTCTACAACTCATGTTCTCAGTCTTACTTATTTATCTTTTACTTGCACTATTAGTCTTCTTTTTCACATTGGTTATCTGTGCTTATGTTTATTTTTCTTATAAATGTTGTTGCATTTCTTTATGCTCCTATAATTGCCAGTAAGCAAATGAATTTCATGGTTTTATATACATTTACTTTGACTCCATTTACTTTCAATGTCCTTCCTTCTAAAGCAGTAACATACCTGTGTATTACAGTGTACATCTGGGCCAGACTGTTCTCCTCCTTTCATTCTGTTAAAACTCACCAGCACCTCCCTAAAGCAGAGGTTTTGCTATGGCTACCTCAGTTGTATCTCAGGACTATAGCTGACTTGGATAATGTCCAGGAATACCACAACATGGGGCCTTGTCAAATTGGTGTAACACAGGGGTGATTCATAAGCTGTTCCACGGGGTACTTACTGAGACAGACATCAACTCAATGAAAGATGCCTGAAACCTGTATCTCTTCCACTGTAAGGAAGCGTCGACAAGTAAATATTACTGATGGGTGCATTCCAAGCATGGTGAGTCCTGTGTAACAGCCTATCAAACACTACATTGTGTATTGCTTACGGAGGAAGCAAGAGTGGCATTGAAGAGAATGTAGAGTATTGATAGTGCAAAGGGCGTAGTGAATGATGTGATTCGGTGTAAATGCATTTTTGAAGTAGGAGGGGAGGACGTGGATAGTGCTCCAGTGGCTTGGCTCTGGAGGTGCTGAGAAAGGCCGATCAACTACTTCTGTAAGGTTTCTTGAGGGCCTCCAATCAGATATTGGGAAGGCAGTGAGGGGGTTGGGTCCTGGAGGCACCTGTCATATTCAAAGTCTCAGGAACTGAATGCAGTGCCTCAAGAAAGTTCTATGACCTTCTTTGACCAGCCAAGGTAAATGAACGCATATGAAACAACACAACATTCATGCCATTAGTCTCAATCCCTGCAAAATGCATCACGCCCCCCCCCCTTCAACTTTGATAGAACGAATAAAAGCATAGGCTTTTTTCTAAACAGGGAGAAAATACAAAAATTTGAGATGTAAAAGGACTTGGGGGTCCTTGTGTAGAGTTCCTTAAAGGTTAACTTGCAGGTTGAGTCGGTGGTAAGGAAGACAAATGCAATGTCAGCATTTATTTCAAAAGGACTAGAATATAAAAACAAGGATGTAATGCTGAGGCTCTATGAGGCACTGGTAAGACCTCTCCTGGTGTATTGTGAGTTCATTTGGGCCCCTTATTTAAGAAAAGATTTACTAACATGGAGAGGGTTCAAAGGAGGCTCACAAAAATGATTCAGAGAATGAAAGGCTTATTGTATGAGGAGTACTTGATGGCTCTGGGCCTGTACTTGCTGGAATTTAGAAGGATGAGGGGAGATCATACTGAAACCTTTAAAACGTTGAAAGGCCTGGACAAAGTAGATGTGGAAAGGGTGTTTCCCGTGGTGGGGGAGTCTGGGACAAGAGGGCACAGCCTCAGGATAGAGGGACATCCATTTAGACAGCCAGAAGGAGGTGCACCTATGGAATTTGTTGCTGCTGGCACTTGTTGAGGCCAAATCATTGGGTGTATTAATGGCAGAGGCTGATGGATTCTTGATTAGTCAGGGCATAAAGAGTTATGAGGAGAAGACAGGAGATTGGGGCCGAGAGGAAAATGGATCAGCCATGATGAAATAGTGGAGCAGACTTAATGAGCCAAATGGATTAATTTTTTTTCTTATGTCTTATGGTCTTACCTTCCAATGCAGCCTGCAGTTTTGAATTTTCCAGCATGTGCATTATCAAGAGTGTGTAGAGGCTAATAACTCAGAGTTATTTTCAAGCTAAAAGTAATTGAACTAATCAGCAATTTGATTTAACTAAAGTAAATGGCAAAGGGAAGTAATTTAGGGCTAAAAATGGAGCTATCAGATCATTTGAATTAAGAAGTGATAAAACGTTTACTTCCTATCGGATTGGGTTGCATTAGGTGGGTAATCTCTGGAAGGTTTAATAGCACTCTGAATTTGGTCCGGGGTGCACTTTGAGGGCTTTAGTTTTTTTAATTAAACATAACATATCTTATTTGACAGACTTCCAATCTATACAGTTTGTGAAGTATTTATTGATCCATGGAAAAGGCCAATCCTTTACTTATCAAATTTACTAAATCAAAATCAAATCTTGTTGCCATAACTCTGCCAATTCATTCTATGCACGTTTGAAAGTCAACCTAGGACTTTCCTGAAGGAGCAGTCATCACATTGTATTCTTCTGATACACACAGTCAGACAGTATCCACACACAGACACAGACATAAACACACATACACTCTGTACATGGGCAGCCTGCTCACAGATACACACACAGTCAGACAGTATCCACACACAGACACAGACATAAACACACATACACTCTCTACATGGGCAGCCTGCTCACAGATACACACACAGTCAGACAGTATCCACACACAGACACAGACATAAACACACATACACTCTGTACATGGGCAGCCTGCTCACAGATACACACACAGTCAGACAGTATCCACACACAGACACAGACATAAACACACATACACTCTCTACATGGGCAGCCTGCTCACAGATACACACACAGTCAGACAGTATCCACACACAGACACAGACATAAACACACATACACTCTGTACATGGGCAGCCAGCTCACAGATATACACATACACTGCTTGCACATGTGCACACTCCCTGCTCGTACATATGTACACGCTCATACACACACACCTACTGCTCTCACACAACACACTGCTCACATAAACACACTGCCCAGACATACACACTATCTGCACAGAGAGATATTCATGGACACATAATACTATTCACATCAGATATTTTGGGTTAGTATGGATGGGTTGCGCTGAACACACTGTTTCCATGCTGTAAACCTCAATGATGCCACACCATTCCAGTGATGAAACTCACTTTGTACCACTGGGCTGCAAATGCTCCAAAGTAGGGTGAGCTAGGGATGCACTATTCACACTTACACACTTCGCTGAACACTGTTTATGCCCATACACACAGCTCACACACACGTAACTCCTCATTCACACATACTGTTCACATGTAGAGGTCTCTCTCAACACACACACAAACTGCAGACAGATGCATCCACTGTACACACACACACACACACACACACACACACACACACACACACACACACACACACACACACACACACACACACACACACCTTGTACATACAGTGTTAACACAGCACACTGCACACATTTCCTGCACCCTGCCCAGCTGACCCAGTGATACAACATTACTTCCAGCAGGGAAATGAGATAGAATCATTGAGTTAAACAGCATTGAGAGAGTCCCTTCGGCCCAACTCATCCATACTGACTAAAATGTTTTCCTGAGCCAGCCCCATTTTCTTGCAGTTGGCCCATAGCTTTCCGATTCATGTACCTATCCAAATATCTTTTAAGCAATTGTACCTACCTCTACCGCTTCCTCTGGCAGCTCATTACATATAACCTCCACTCTCTGTGTGAAAATCTTTCCCCTCTCACCTTCAACCTACGCCAGCTTCTCGACTTTAGTAAAAGGCTGTGACCAATGACCCTATCTTTCATCTTATAAGCCTCTGTAAGGTCATAACTCTGCCTCCAGGAAAAGGAGTCCTGGCCCACGCAGTCCCTCTGTATAATTCAAGTGCTCTGGTCTTGACAACACCCTTGTGAATCTTTCTTGCCTCGTCTCCTTCCAATAGTTTGGTGGTCAGAACTGCACACATTGTGGCTGAATAGTTATTGTTCCTGTGACTGAATATCCTTTGAGAACCGAAGCCTGGTGTCAATTAGTGTGGAATTACAGGAAGTGACCCTTGGCTTTAAGGACCTCTCCATGGCAGCCACTGTAATCTGCTGCAGTGGAGGTGTGGAAAATGTGGGGAAGGTGGTATGTATGGCCACCCCCACCTTAACCCAGGCTCTAGTTCTACCATCAGTGTTGACCGCGACCTATGCCAGGAATGACCCCAAGCCACTGTGAGGCACCGCTCAGCACTCTGCTGTACGCTGTTGCACTCTGTACCATGAAACCAGAAGACCAGAAGGCATAGCAGGAGAATGAGGTCATTCCTCTCAACCCCATTCTCCTGCCTTCTTCCCGTAATCCTTGACCCCGTTACTTATCAAGCTCAGCTTTAAATATATCCAGTAACTTGGCCTCCACAACTGTCTGAGACAAAGAATTCCACAGATTCACTACCCTTAGGATAGCACTTTATTCATTGGAACGTAGAAGGCTGAGAGGAGATTGATCGAGATATACAAAATTAACAGGGGTATAGAGAGGGTAAATGCAAGCAGGCTTTTTCCACTGAGGTTGGGTGGGCTACAGCCAGCGATCATGGGTTAAGGGTGTGTGGTAAACTATGTGTATACCTGCCTGGACACCCCCCCCCCCCCCGCTGACTGCTCCTGTGGCTCCTCCCACAGACCCCTGTGTGGTAAACTATGTGTATACCTGCCTGGACACCCCCCCCCCCCCGCTGACTGCTCCTGTGGCTCCTCCCACAGACCCCTGTATAAAGGCGATTGGAGGCACTGCTCCCCCCTCAGTCTCCAGGATGCCATGGTCACGTTTGCAGCTAATAAAAGCCTATCTTTTGCCTCCCATCTCTGAGAGTTATTGATGGTGCATCAGGGTGAAAGGTGAGAAGTCTGAGGAGAAGATGAAGGAAAACATCTTCGTTCAGAGGGTTGTGAGAAGGTAGGATGAGCTGCCAGCATAAGTGCTGCATGTGAGCTCCATTTCAACGTTTAAGAGAAGTTTGTACAGATACATGGATAGTAGTGGTATTGAGGACATTGGTCCTGGAGCAGGTTGATGGGAGTGGGCAGTTTAAATGGTTTCTGCATGGACTAGAAGGGCTGAAGGGCCTGCTTCTGTGCTGTGAGTCTCTACAACACTATGACTCTAAAAAAAATCTACCTACAGCTAGATTTCTACCTATAAAAATCTATGTAGATCATAAAGGAAATTGGAAATACTGTATGAAATATGGAC